>NC_068989.1:54630633-54631641 GCF_001194135.2 Octopus bimaculoides
GTTACTGTTGCTTTTAGCCCCAGGAGGACATCTCCTCCAGCTGGCTTATCGACACACGACTGTGTCCTGTTTGCCAAGGGAAGTTATCCCTCTCACCATGATCTGTAGCACGAACGGATCCGGATTTCAGGGTTATTTCCCTTCGTCGGCGTTCGACGACACAGTCGTGTGTCGATAAGCCAGCTGGAGGAGATGTCCTCTATATTCATATCTGTATTCATATATATATATATATATATATGAATAAAGATAGATTCTTTTTTACCTTTTATCTTTTACTTCTTTCAGTCATTTGACTGCGACCATGATGGGGCACCGCCTTGATGGGTTTTAGTCGAACAAATCGAGCTCAGGACTTGTTATCTGTTTGAAGCCTATTATTTATTCTATCGGCCACTTTTGCCGAACCCCGCTATGTTACGGGGACATAAACACACCAATACGAGTTGTCAGGTGGTGTGTGTGTGGGGGGGGGGAGGCAAACACAGACACACACACATACACATACACATACACACACACACGCATCCACACACTCATATATATATAACCTACGGGCCTGTTACAATTTCCGTTTAGGAAATCCACCAACAAGGAATTGATCAGTCTGTGGGTATAACAGGCGTCTCATGCCCAAAGTGCCATGCAGTGGGAAAGAACCCAGAACCATGTGGGTGAGAAATATGTGTGTGTGTGTGCGCGTGTATGTATGTATGTATATATATATATCTATATATATAAAAATGAGAATGTGTGTGTGTGTGTGTGTCTGTCTGTCTGTCTGTCTGTCTGAATCCCTAAAACTCGAGAACTACGCAACCAATTTCATTCAAATTTTACACATGCCTTACTTAGGGTTCCAGTTGTGTTTTAGTCAAAAAAAATTATTAACTTCTTGCAGAGTTCGAGCACACGGCAACATAATATCTCCTCCACTATTTAAGTATTACGTGTCAAAAGTGAAACAAAAACACTCATGTCAAATACTTTCACTTTAAAAATGAAACT
>NC_068989.1:54633279-54633733 GCF_001194135.2 Octopus bimaculoides
GGTTTCAGTGGCGTTTCAATGACGCCAGTCCATCGCAGCGTTACTCATTTTTGCCAGCTGAGTGGACTGGAGCAACGTGAAATGAAGTGTTTTGCTCAAGAACACAACGCGTCGCCCCCTAGGAATCGAAACCACACTCTTACGATCTTGATGCTGATACCCTAACCACTAAGCCACGCGCCTCCACACACACACACACACACACACACACACACACACATACACACACACACATACGCACGTACACACACGCACACACACATATATATATGCGTGTTGATAGAATAATCAATATTTAAGTAACAAGATTACGAAGCACCTGTAACTGATTGGTGCAAACACCTATACTCTCATGTTACTTCTTTTATAAACAGATAGCGAGACAATACATGCATACATACATACATACATACATACATACATACATACATACATACATACATGCATATTCAAT
>NC_068989.1:54633743-54636243 GCF_001194135.2 Octopus bimaculoides
ATACATACATACATACATACATACATACATACATACATACATGCATATTCAATAAAATGTAAGCACAACAGACCTGATATAATGATTTGGGATAAAGAAGACAAGCTGTGTAGAGTTATAGAAATTAGCTGTCAAGCGGATGTTAACATAAAACGTAAGATCAGTGAAAAAGAAAAGCTATTGAGAAATGTGCAGTTACTCTATCCAGATTATAAATTCAGGTTTATACCTGTAATTATTGCGGCCCTGGAATATGTAACACACTCCTCAAATACCAATCTTGAGAAATTAGGCTTCTCAAAACCAGAAAGGAGAAAGCTAATTCGAAGATTACAGATCCAATCCATCACGGACTGTAAAAATGTTTAAAACTTTCCAGAAGTTTATCATTTAAATGTATATGAGTTTGTCTAGCTATGCAAATATATCCATGAAGACAAATACATAAATCAAACATACAAATTTGCATATATACATACATGCCCTGTTGTTTATATTGAAATTCCAATGAAGGAGACTTGGATCTAGGTTAGAGACCGGTTCTTTCTCTATTGGCAAGAAATCCTGAAATAAAACTGAACAATGACATACATTCATACTTACATACATACATGCATGCATGCATACATACATACATACATACATACATACATACATACATACATGCATACATACATACATGCATATATCATTATCAAGCTTTACGCACGTCTACAAATGTACTGTTTGCCATTCTAGTAAAAATGAATATTTTCTTATAGATGCAGAAATTTAGATTTTAAAGCTGGCGACGAGAAAGACCGCAGAAATGCATTCGTCCGACAATCGGAGGGCATCATTCACATGTATAGTATGTAGATAGAGTTACAATGCCAGTGGTGTCCTCATGGAACACCTGTATGTTCCAGTTCTCCAAATCATATTTGTAGGTGCTATATTGTATAAGATATAAAATATAGGAGAATACTGTGAAATACTGGAAAATCTAGCATTGTTTATTTTGTATTACCTGTTTCGTTACATATCTAAAACGTAGTAAATTATATCAAAACATTTTCCAGTTAAGTGTGTCAATAAACACACACACACACACACACACATGCATGCACACGCACATGCAAGCACGCACACGCACATATATACATATATATACGTATATATATATTTACTAGCTGACGTACCTGATAATTCCCGGAACAGCGGGGCTTATCCCTTGGTTCCGTTCTCATAATTGTTTCGCTAATCCAATAACAACAATACAAAGTATGTAGTCCTTAAAACTGTTTTTGCGCATTTACTGAGAATACTGAACTGTCGTACATAGGATCTTATTTTTAGGACTTCCTAATAAGTTATGAATACCCAAATCGTGAAGTCAGTTACGTAATAACATGAAATTAGTTACCCGATGGTAAGAATTCAAATAAAGTAGCCCCGAAAAGGGTTTTAATGCGTTCCAAGAGTATATAGAACTTAGGAGGAAATGCCACTAAGTTGTGTATACCAAAATCTTGAAGCATGTTACGTAATAACAGGCTAATCGGATATGAGATAATAATGATTCAAAGTAAATAACTCTGAAAAGAGAATATGACCCTTAGGGGCGCAAGTGTTGAAATAGATTTACAATGAATGTAGAAACAGACTGACATTTAGTTTTACAGTATATATATACAAATAAATTTGCATATAGCGTTAAAAATAAAGTAACATGTAGATTATCAATACATTTACAACACTTACAAATATTACAGTTAAATAATAAATACCTGATGATTTGGTGAATCTTATGAAGTTTGCAGAGCTTCTTGATAAACAACATTTTTGGTTCGGCAAGGTTCAGACCTACCACATCCAAGGGGTGCCCCTGAATCTTGTTGATGCTCATTGCAAAGCTCAGTCAAGCCACACGTCCTCAACATGATAGAAAATAGCTGGGCAGTTTATTTGGTGCTCTGTTGACTGCTTCCTCCTCCAGTGTCTAGTCTCAATGAGCATCGTCCTACAGTTGTCCATGTTTTACGCAGGCTTCTCTGTTGGTCGTGCAGACTTCCCCATTGTGTCTTCGAAGGTCTGGCAGCGTGCAGCAGTAGACGCAGAAAGAAGCGCTCCTGCTGATTAGGGTGCACACTGTAAACGTGCTCGTTGTCCCCACTTCTGAAGACAGCATGTCCTTCCCAGCCCTCAACGTATGATCCTTGCTTGCTTCTGTTCTATCTATTGTGTGCCCAGTTATAGTACACGGGAACCTCAACACATACATTGGCATAATTTGAAGAAAGCTGTCAAAGTGGTTTCTGGTGGATTCAGAACTACGTTTCCAGCATTTTCTTCTGTGAAATATAAGCGCTGGCCATTTTCAAGATGTACAGATAGATTCACCACTTTAGGATGCCGCTCGTGTTTTTCGAAGCCCAGGATGCTCCACATTGCCTCGTTAGACAAAATACACCTATCCAACTTATATTACTGAATTTCATCTGCCTGCCTGTCCTCCTGT
>NC_068989.1:54641057-54645609 GCF_001194135.2 Octopus bimaculoides
TGATTGAGCTTCATAATTTCAATCTGAAGATCCATGCCCAGATGCTTGCAATAGTGTGGAGGCTGCTAAATATATCCAAGGTGCCAAATGGTGCTGCTGAACCAGGTAGCAAATTAAATCTACAACCTAAGTAAGCAATGGTGGGATTTGAACTCAGAACGTAAAGAGACGGAAGAAGAACAGCAAGCTAACCGCTACGCTATGGTTGCATTCCCACCAACCAACTAATCCTCTGATTAGTACTTTAATATCGATCCCGAAAGGATGAAAGGCAAAGTTGATCTCAGCGGAATTTAATCTCTGTGCAGAAGGTGTCAGAACAAACGCAACAAGCAAATCTTCGATGCACAAACGCCTCACCATTCCGATTCACTGCATGTGGTGTAAAATGTTGCAGAGGTGTTCTATGTAACAACTCATATCATACTTTATATATGTTTGGTAAGTTTATATTGCTGAATGTCGGATTTGGTTGTCTTAGATGTTCTTTGATGTTGCTGGCATGAGGTGAAATGCTACATTTGTTAAGTGCAACTTTTAAGTCTGTTGTTTTGGAATCAGGTTTCTACCTGATCAATGGTTGCTTAAGATTAGTTGTACCTGCTACTGTGTATGGGATACAATGACAGGAGGGCGACTACGACATCGGTATGAGGTTGCGCGTACGTTTTTGCTCCCTTTTTTTTTTACTATTAACAGAGGTGTGAGAATGTTGTGTAGATATGAATTAAATAAGAAGTGAGAAAATAGATATTTATTGCTATAACAATTTGCTAATAGTAGATTTCAAATTTATTATTACAATCTAAATAATCTTGGTGACCTGAGAGATAAATATTTAAAGAGGTGTTGCATAAATTGTCAATTAACTGAAGATTTGAAAAATACAAAATTGTTTCTTCATCAAGACGTATTCTGAGTCTGGTTAAAAGCGGGCAAAAAAAAAAAAAAAATTTAACGCTTTAATTATCTGATGTTTCTCTTAATTTACATAATATATGAAGTTTTATTATTGTTGTTGGTCTTATTGTTTTCTCCTCTTTCCACTTTTCATCATTCTGTTCCTTCTCTTTCTCCTTCTTCCTATTCTTTTCATTCTTCATTTCCTTCAACTTCTTCATTTTTATCATTTTCTTCCCCTTTACCTTCTTCCTTTTTACTTTCCCCTTTCTTTCTTTCTTTGTTTCTTTGTTTCTTTCTTTCTTTCTTCTTCTCGTTCCCATACCTCCTCTTCTTTTATTCCTTTTCACCCTCCTCCTCATTTTCATCTTCATCTTCCTTATCTTATTTTCCTTTTCCTTCTTTCTTTCTCCTCCTCTCTCCCTACCTCCACCTCTCTCCCTACCTCCTCCTCCTCTCTCCCTACCTCCTCCTCCTTTGTCCCTACCTCCTCCTCCTCTCTCCTTTACCTTCTCCTCCTCTCTCCCTACCTCCTCCTCTCTCCCTACCTCCGCCTCCTCTCTCCCTACCTCCTCCTCTTCTCTCCTTACCTTCTCCTCCTCTCTCCCTACCTCCGCCTCCTCTCTCCCTACCTCCTCCTCCTCTCTCCTTACCTTCTCCTCCTCTCTCCCTACCTCCTCCTCCTCTCTCCCTACCCCCTCCTCTCTCCCTACCTCCTCCCCCTCCTTCTTTTTCTTCTTCTCCATCTTCATTTTTATCATTGTATTTTCCTACTACTTTTTTCTTCTTCTTTCTCTATCTCACTCCACTTCTTTCTCTAGCTCTCTCCTCTCCTTCCTCTACCTTCCTTCTCTTCCTCCTCCTCATCCTCATTTTCCTTCTTTTCCTTCTACTTCTCCGTCTCCTTCTCCTCTTCATCATCTTCTTCATCTGGAGTCATTACATGTTCTTACTACCAAGTTGGGCGAGTATTGAGCTGATTTAATTGAATGCAGGGGAGAGAATCCTTTTTATCCTGTTAGAAAGACTAGCGCGTGATCTAACGATGACAAGATAAAGACGAGTTATTTTTTATATTGTTTTATGATCTGTCAAAGTAAGACAGGTTTGTCTCTGTGTGATTCTGTTTCATTCTGCGTTTTGGCTTTGTTTTAGATTTCTTTGGATATTAACCAAATAAAAATCCCAGGGATTTGCTCGTGTGCGCATCAGTAGTTGTAATATGTTAGTCATTGCTATGATTCATTAAGATCTTCAGATGCTTCAGTTTGAGTTTCAGACTTGAATTTAGTATGGTGAGAATTTCACTGGACAATGATGACAAAGATAGTGATGACTATGATGAATGTAATGATAATGCAGATTATTACAATACGGATGGTATTGCTGCTACCATTTATGGTTGAAGCGAGGGTTTGTTGGTGCTGCGTGGCTGTTGGTGCTGGCGACAGCGGTGATTCTGAGGAGGAGGATGGCGATGATGATGATGATGACGATAATAATGATGTTGGTGACGATGATGATAAGTCTGATAACGATGAGGACAAAGACGACGAAGAGAAGGCGACGACGATAGATCGATACGTTAAGGGTAAATACCCACTTCGGCCATGGTATTGCACTTAGAAAGTTCCTCTCCGAGGCACAAGTCCGGGCAAGGATGTTTGTGGAAGATCAGCAGTCACCCATGCATACCAGTGTCCCCTCTCCACGCCGATGATGTTGTCCAAGGGTAAGGCAAAAGCCGATACAGCTTGACACCATTGAAGTTGTAACTCGTTTCTACAGCTGAGTAAATCAAAGTGTTTTGCTCTGAAACAAAATACACGGCCCGGTCCGAAAATCGAACTCACAACCTCACGATTGTAAGCCCGACGCTCTGACCACTGAGCCATACGCCCTCACATGATAGATGGATGTATCATATATTATCAAACACAACATTCAGTATAAAAGAAAAAAGAAAAAAAAAAGAAATCAATCGGTAAAGGTTTCAGTCCTTTACAGGATGAAATATTGTTCTGGCATCTAATGGATTTGATCTCGGAAATACAAATGACAACAATACTCCTACTGTTTAACCGATTAACACATACATCATGTCAACGAACGCTGTTTAGAAAGTAAGGCATGTAAGAGTGTCATTTACATAAAATTGATTCATACCGTCTCATACACACACACACACACCACTTATACACAACCACGTAAACACATATATATATATATATATATATTCACAATCGTGCGCACACGCAGAGAGACACGCGCCTATTCATACATTCAAATGAGATCATCGTCCCCGTCGTCGTTTTCACTGCTACCACCTCCTTCACTGCCGTCATAATCATCATCATAACCATCATCATTATTACCAGTATCATCACCACCACCACCACGATCATCATTTCAGAATCGATTTCAAATTTTGGCACAAGGAAGCATGTTTGGGGGGAGGGGATAAGTCGATTAAATTGACCCCAGTGTTCAACTGGTACTTATTTTATCGACCCCGAAAGGAAAAAAGGCAAAGTTGACCACGGCGGAATTTGAACACAGAGCGTATAGACCGACGAAACGCTGCTCAGCATTTCGCCCGGCGTTCTAACGATTCTGCCAGCTCGCCGCCTCTCGATCATCATTTTCATAATCATCATTGTCATCAACATGACCGCAACCATCATCGCCGTCATCATCACCATAACAAACACTACTATCATTTTCCTTCTCCTCCTCATCGCTATAATCATCATCATCATCGTCATTATCATCATTATCATCATCGCCGCCGCCGCCGTAGTTGTCGTTGTCGTCGACCACTACCATCAGAACCATCATGGTTACCATGCCCAGTACCACCAAGATTACCATGACTACCACACCACCACCACCATCAACAACAACAATACCACCGCAACCATCAAGCCCACCACCACCACATTGTTATGATTGACATTAAACAGGTAATATCACAATGTCATTCCATCCCACTATCACCAACACCACCACATTTTCATCCTCTCCTCCTTGTAATTAACATCATCATCTTACCATCAACAGCAGCCACAGCAGCAGTTTCAACGGTAACGAAGGCAGGAGCACCAGTAACATCAGAAACAGACTGGAGAATAATCTAGATATATTATAACAAGAAATAAGATGACGCAGAGTTTCTCTGACTTCTAAGTTGACTCTAGGCTATATACTCCTTACTAATCTTAACCGAGTACTCCAAGCCATATATACACGCACTTACGTATATTACTAGTTATATACACACGTAGATTATTTCTTTCTCTGTGTTTGATTATTGGGTTGTTCTTTTTAACTGTATTATATTTCCATTATTTCTACTCCTACAGATGCACAGAAGGTTGATGTTTCCGTCATCCATAACGTGACTGAAGACAGGCTAGACTAGTTTCTATGTTTACCAGAAACGAAAAAATATTGAAGGATATGACAGAAGAACATGTAGACAAACAATAACAAATTTAATTATCTTAGAAGAGGTGCACTTAATTGCCTGCTAAATACATATACAAGCATATAAATATGTATTTATGTATATATAAATCTATCTCTTTCTCTCTCACTGTCACTCTTTCTCTCATTCTCTCTCTCTATACACGCACACATAAATATATATATA
>NC_068989.1:54645951-54655617 GCF_001194135.2 Octopus bimaculoides
GTGAGTGGATTCAGTAGACGGAAACTGAGCGAAGCCAATCGTATATATATTTGTATATATATGTGTGTGTGTGTGTGTGTGTGTTTGTGTGTATGTGTGTATATGTTTATGTGTTTTTGTTTGGCCCCCACCAACATAGCTTGACAACCGTTGGTGGTGTGTTTACGCCCCGTAACATAGCGGTTCGGCAAGAGAGGCCGATAGAATAAGTACTAGGCTTACAAAGAATAAGTCCTGGGGTCGATTTTCTCGACTAAAGGCTGTGCTCCAGCATGGCCGCAGTCAAATGACTGAAACAAGTAAAAGAGTAAAAAAGTAAAGAGTATATATACACACATACATACGTACATAAATACATATATACACAAACACATGCATTACATACATACATACATACATACATACATACATGCATACATACATACATACATTACATGCATGCACTCATATATAGACACGTTAATGGGAACGAGAAAATTACTACTCAACAACTGATTGAAAGGCACAGAGTCTTTCTAACTGTAGTTCAAAATATTGAATTAATTCATTTTATGACTTTTATTATACATGCGGACCACTGGTAATAAATTATATGATAATTTTGTACCCTTATATTTATTTTTATATATATACATATATATGTGTGTGTGTGTGTGTGTGTGTGTGTGTGTGTGTGTGTGTGTGTGTGTGTGTGTGTGTGTGTGTGACACACACATACATATATTCTGACGTTGATGGTTAGTAAGCCGAAACTTGAAGTCACTGCCAATGTTTACCTCCTTTCAGAACAACACTAACTGAGAGCCACTATTCACCCTCATTTATAGATGATGGAATTAAACTTGCTAAGAAAATAGGCATTAAAACACTAAGGGAAACAAAACGAAACGCCATTGCTCATGTCAAAATACTACCATGTATATCAACTCAGAACCCTAGAAATAATGAGACATATTACACTATTGTACAAAATCTACCAAAGCTCACTAGGGATTCAAAAATGCACAACATACTGAAAACACATAAATTCATCAAATGTAAAAAGCAACCCAAATAGCTGAAAAGACTACTGATAAATGCAAAGCGTTACACAACAACCACGAAACCAATGGTTAAAAAATGTGAACGTTGAAACTGTGGAATATACCCCAACCTGCTGGAAGGCTCGGAATTCCAATTCAAACAATGAGAGAGGTTTACAATTAAGACCAACTTCACTTGTGCATCCGAGAATTTTATTTATGTTGTAACTTTTTCAGGTTGTGGACATAACTATATAGCACAGGCAAGTATGTCACTTTGACGGAGAACCACATTACATAAGGAACAGATCCGCTTCCCAAGGTATAGACAGGTACCTTTGCGTGAACACATAGAGAGATGTGGAGGGAATCTCCAACCAAATTTCACATTTTTCTCAATCTACCAGTGTAAAGAAACAATTTCTGTATAAGAACGTTTAAATAACGAAAATTTATTTATCGAAAAATACAGAACATATCTAAATATGAATGCATAACTAACTTTATATATATATATTCTAATTCATGATCATATATCTATAACTGTACATATTTCATCTCACTACTTTGGCTTATGAGTTTTTCCTTGTTTATTTATCCCACCACAAAAACAAGCAATTACCTCCCCTTAGATTTTTCTACTTGTTGATTCATTCACAAAATTTCATATAAGAATATAGACAAAAATCTTATAAAAATACGAAATTACAATAATTTCAATATCATGATTAGCGAAAGCGAAACCGGCTGACAACCACAATACTCTTTCATTTAAAATATATTAAAACTATGTAAACTATATGCATTTTCCATCTTTTATTAAATATATATTTTTTGCATAGATATATATATATATATATATATATATATACATATGCATACACACACACACACACAAACACATATATATAACAAAGATGTACAGGTGTCAATTCATTACAGCCGTTTCAAGCAACTCATTGAATTGATTAATGAAAACAACTCCATCATTGCAAGGAAACCGTTTTCGTCAGATGACTGCATAGATTTCAAATACAAGGGACAAACCAACTGCTTTAACATATTTGTATCACCAACAGAGCTTAAATTGTGCAAATTAGATCAACCTAACAAGGTGCCTTAATTTAAGTACCTAATTCAACTGAATCTTAAATATATTTCATATATATACATACATACATACATATATATATATATATATATATATATATATATATATATATACAAAATATTGGGGTTTAGTTCACAGGTGATCTCATTTTTTTATTGCCCACAAGGGCTAAACGTAGAGGGGACAAACAAGGACAGACAATAGGATTAAGTCGATTACATCGATCCAGTGCGTAACTGGTACTTAATTTATCGACCCCGAAAGGATGAAAGGCAAAGTCGACCTCGACGGAATTTGAACTCAGAACGCAACGGCAGACAAAATACCGCTAAGCATTACGCCCGGCGTACTAACGCTTCTGCCAGCTCGCCGCCTTAATCTAAAAGGTGATCTAAACGACAAGTTTCGCTGAGTAAGTACTGTAACGGATTACTAGGGCTCCGAGGTCATAGCCGCGATGGGAGTTATGGACCCATTGTAAATATCCGATATAGCGGATATATAATTGTTAAAGAGGACAACAAACGCTAAGGCAAGACATACATCTCAAGTCATATATGTTATTATTATTCGAAAATTTTTTCCAGATGGTTCCAATAATAATAACGTATATGACTTGAGATGTTTGTTGTTCTCTTTAACAATTTTCGCCTGCCGCTACATTCTGAGTTTAATTTCCACCGAGGTCGACTTTGCCTTTCATCCATTCAGGGTCGATAAATTAAGAACCAGTTGAGTAGTGGGGTGATGTAATCGACTTACCCACATCTCAGCCCTTGTGCCTGTAGTAGAAAGGATTATTAAAGTAAGCAGTTAAGTTTTTATAGACAACATCTGTAGGGGGGTCATATGTGGCTGTCTCATTGTGTGTGTGTGTGTGTCTGTGTCTTCTTGTGTCTGTTTGTGTGTGTAAGGAGACAAAGAGAGAGAGAGAGAGAGAGAGAGAGAGAGAGAGAGAGGAATGGAGAAAATAAGTAGTGTTACGTTGACCTCAGTAATTGTTTGCAAAATTGATGTAATCAGTAATTGATAAGTTACACAGCTGTCATGCTCTATGTTTTTGTCTCCGGTCATCAACCTGTGATCAACAATGCCATCATTTCTACTATTACAAACACGTTATACTGCAAGTCTAACTCACTGCTCATTGTCTTATTGCTTTATGGCTTTGCTTGTTAGCGTCTTGGCTTGTTGATCTTGTGGTTTTGTTTTCGTTGACATTGCCTTCACCTCGTTCTTCTTCGTCCGTGTCTTCTTCTTCTTCTTCTTCTTCTTCTTCTTCTTCTTCTTCTTCTTCTTCTTCTTCTTCTTCTTCTTCTTCTTCTTCTTCTTCTTCTTCTTCTTCTTCTTCTTCTTCTTCTTCTTCTTCTTCTTCTTCTTCTTCTTCTTCGCGTATGTGTGCGTATATATATATATATATATATATATCTGTATACATATAGACATACAAATACATATACACACATATACATACATCCATCCATCCATACATAATACACAGACACACATAAATATATGTATATATCTATATCTGTATATATAGCTATCTATCTATCTCTTTCTCTCTCTCTCTTTCTCTCTCTCTCTCTCTCTCTCTCTCTCTCTCTCTCTCTCTATATATATATATATATATATATATATATATATATATCTGAACATACACATACATATTATATATGCATACGTATATACATACATAAATAATACACACATTATATACGTATATGTACAAGCATATACATGAGTCTCTCACTTTATTTCTATCTCTCTCCCTCCCTCCCCCTCTCTCTCTCTCTCTCTCTCTCTCTCTTTTGTCCCCTCTCCGCTCAGCGACCACCACTACAGCTTCCATAGAAGCAGATCCACCGGAGATCTACTCTTTTTAGATCATGTTCCAGTAAACACTCGCTTTAGAAACGTTCGGTGAAATCGAAGTTCTTGCCCCAGACACCAGCAAACCTTTGATTGTGTCTGGAATTCGAACCTCTTATCAATACTTCTCTCCTTCGGACTCCACCCATCTACCATCGTTTGGATTGCTATCTTGCTATCAAGTCGTTCCATTGCAGCATGTAATCATGGGATTCTTTCTGCCTCCAACCCTCTCAATCAATTCTGTTCAGTTTTGTCACTCATTATCTTCTTTCCGTCCATCGAGAATCTACTTACCGTCACACCCATCAATGGCCATTCTTACGCAGACGATGATACATTCTTTCATTGCTCCTTAACTTTTTCCGACTATGGTTTCACACAAAACCTGGACATCACAAACCAAAGTGCATTGAATTCATTAATGGAAACTTTGAGAGCTTTCTCCAACGGAGGTATGCCAGCCTTGTCAATATAGTAATAAAAAAATACCTCAAACAACAAACCTATCAAGAAAACGTCACTACGCTACACTCTACTGAACATAAGTGGCACTCCTACAAATCCCTCATTATTACTTCAAATGCTTGGTATGACTATCACCGAGACAAAAGCACATTTTTAACATCTGGAGCCTTGCTCCAAAGACTGGAACTCCTCTTCAGGCACAAGAAAGATTTCATTTCAACAAATCTGCTGACACTGTAAAAACGAGCAATGAACTGCTCCCAGAGTGGATCACTGTTCTATCATCTGAAACTGTGATGTTCCTACGCACATAGACATCTTGGACCGCGTCCAAGGAAAGCAAACTCGAGTGACCGACATTAAAGTGGAGGCTTGCGGCTTACTGGTTTGAGTGTTGGACTAATGATCATAAAGTTATAGTTTCGAGTCCTGGGCCGGACGATCCGTTGTGTACTTGAGCAAAACACTTCATTCCATGTTACTCCAGTCCACTCAGCAGGCAAAAATGAGTAATCCTGCAACGGACTGGCGTCCCGTCCAGGTGGGGAACTTATATGCCACGGAAACCGGAAAACCAGCCCTTCTGTGTCGGTATGACTCGAGAAGGTAACCTTTACCTCTACCTTCACTGACATTAAATCATTAACGACACGCTCCAGTCGCTGGTCCACAGAGATGCTGTCATACATTGATGTCTTTCTGTCTCTTACGCTATAATCTCCGTTCGTCGAAGATATTTGGTCTTTTGCTTCCACTAATCCGGCACCCCGGCCCACTCATCTCTCTACCTCTCATCACTTACGTTGCGTCCACACCTTCCAGCATCAAACTAACCATTAATTCACTGTCCTTCTTTCCGAGAACATCGAGCCCTTAGGTATATTATCCTTACTCATTTCTTTCCAGCAGGGTGTCGATCTGCAACAGCGTAAACACAGCCTTAACGATATCAAACACGCCCCAGTCTTGAGAGGCCTACAACAGTCACAGGCATTGCCGCTTCCTCCAGACTTCGCCAAAGAACAAACATTGCATTTCAGTCATTCTTCTTCATCATCGTCATCATCGTCGTCGTCGTCGGCGGCGGCGGTGGCGGTGGAGCGATGGTAGAGGCGGAACCGTTATCAATATCTTCTCTATTCCTCCTATTCTTTCTCGTCACTCTTCCCTTTCTTTCTCCTTGCCTACGCATTCACTCAATGAGTTTTTCGGTTGTTTTCAGTTCGGGAGAGGGTTCCGCTTGGTTTCAAAGGTGGCAAGACATAGTGCATCCTTGAAACATACATATACACACATTTATACATACACACACACGTCTATACATCCTTGCATACACCCATATTCGGAAATGCAAGCACACGTACACACATGTATACCTCTATATATAAATTCATGCTTTATGCTTCCCAACCACATGGCTCCAGGTTCGCTACCTCTGCATGACACCTTGAGCAAATGTCATCTATTATAGCCCCGGGCCAACTGCAGCCTTATGAGTGGATACGGTTGTCGGGAGCTGAAATAAACTCGTCGCGTATATGCGTGTGTATGTGTGTATGTGCGTGTATATATGTGTATGCGTGTGTTTGTGTGTGTAATATATATATATATATACATATATGTATGTATGCATGTGTGTGGATATCAGTGTTTGGTCTCCAATACCACTGGACAACAGTTTTAATTTGTTTACGTCATCGTAAATTAGCGGTTCAGTTGAAAACGAGCGATGAAATAGATATAAGGCTTAAAAAATAACTGCTGGGGCCGATTGGTTTCACTAAAACTTTCATGGCGATGCCTCAGCATGGGCGTAGTCCAGTGACTGAACCAAGTGACCGATAAAACATGCAAACACATATGCATATCATACATATACATATATATGCATGTGTACACGCATGCATATATATACATACGCATGCGTGCGCACGCACGCATAGATATACATATATACATAAATACATAAACAGACACGCATACACACGCATAAACTACGCACACAAAATGTCTATTTAACACAAGCACATACACACAAGATTCTTCTGCCTCGGTGCTTATTTGTCCGTCTGATTGTCAGGGTCTTTCCGCGCGCATTTGTTCACTTACGTGCTCATATACGCACTATTATGTGCCTGTACACACACACACACACACACACACACACACACACACCCCACACACACACTCACGCACATATATATATATATGAGTGTATACGCATGTACACATACATGTATACCAGCAGGTTTATAACACTCACACTATTGTATTCAGATTATTTGATAAAGATGCTTTTTCGTTTCATGAGATGACGAATAATTCTAAAACTTCTTGAAATAATAACAATAACAACAACAATAATAATAATAATAATAATAATAATAATAATAATAATAATAATAATAATAATGATAATAATAATAATTATTATTATTATTATTATTATTATTATTACTTACTACTACTACTACTACTACTACTACTACTACTACTACTACTACTACTACTACTACTTTCATTATTGTTTTTTTATTTTTCATTTTCTATTTCAAATTTATAAATTTTTGTGGCGGTTTTTTTTTTTTTGTGTTTATCATTTCGTTTTAATTTTGTTAAATGTTTAGATCCAATTGTTTGTTGTTTTTTTTCCTTTTTATTTGTGTCTGAATTGTAAATGTCTTCTTCGTTTATTTCTTTTATTTTACTTTATTATTTTGTTGCTTTATTTGTTTTGTTCCTTTTTTCTCTACTTTTTGGGCTTTTTTGTTGTGTTTTTTTTTTTATTATTTCCTACTTTCTGTTTTGAGGTTGTTACGAAACGGTTTTCTCTGTTTCTTATGTAAATAAGAATAACCAGAGCGTGATTAAACTGGAACAATAATGATGGAGGAGTTGGAGGAGGAGTAGGAGGAGGAGGAAGAAGAAGAAGAAGAAGAAGAAGAAGAAGAAGAAGAAGAAGAAGAAGAAGAAGAAGACGATGACGCTAAGAAAGAGGGCGGCGGAGTAGACCGGAGTTTGTGTGGAGAATGAAAGTTGAGACAGACGGAAAAGAAAGAAAACTTTAAAATTAATGGAAGAAGGAAAGAGCAAAAGTTATGAAAGAAAGAAAGAAAGAAGGAAGGAAGAAGGAAGGAAGAAGGAAGGAAGAAGGAAGGAAGGAAGGATAGAAAGAAAGAAAGAAGGAAGGATGGAAGGAAGAAGGAAGGAAGGAAGGAAAGAAAGAAAGAAAGAAAGTAAGAAAGAAACAAACAAACAAAAGTATAAAAAGTGAAAGAAATAAAATAAATGTTTAAAAAGTGTGAAAGAAGAAAATAATTCAGAAAAGCTGCTGCAAGTTTTATAGAAAGCAACTTGAATGAAGTTTTGGAATAAGAGGAATGAAGGAAGTAAAGAAGGGCAGAGAAAGAATGAGGAAGAGAGAGGGAGAGAGAGAGAGAGAGAGAGAAAGAGAGAGAGAGAGAGAGAGAAATGAAAGACATAATGAAATGAAAATGAATGAGAGAAACTGAATGAAAGATAGAATGACAAAAAGGAAATGATAAATGAAAGAATGGAAGAATTGGAAGAGACGAGAAGAAAGAATTAATGAAACAGAGAGAAAAAGAGAGGAAGAAAGAAAGGAAGTTGAAAGAAAGAAAGAAAGAAAGAAATGAAGAATAAATGAATGAAAATGAATGAGAGAAACTGAATGAAAGTTAGAATGACAGAAGGAAATGATAAATGAAAGAATAGAAGAATTGGAAGAGACGAGAAGAAAGAATTAATGAAACAGAGAGAAAAAGAGAGGAACAAAGAAAGTTGATTGAAAGGAAGAAAGAAAGAAAGAAAGAAAGAAAGAAAGAAATGAAGAATAAATGAATGAAAGAAAGCTTGCTTAATGGAAGTAATCAGGACTGAAAATGCATAGACAGAGAGAAACGGAGAGGAATGATATCAAGTCTTAAAGAGGTTAGAGAGATGGAGAGAGAGAGGCGGGAGAGGAACACCATCAACACTGACAGCAATAACCACCACCACTACCACCACCACCACCACCACAACCACCACCACCACCACCACCACCACAACCACCACCACCACCACCACCGCCACCACCGTTACCCCCTCATCGCCACCACCACCACCACCATCGCCTCCACCACTTACGAATATGGAGCAGACAGAAGAATTTGGCAGGCATACAAAACAAACATTGTGATAAGGCTGCCATTAGGCTTGCATGCAGAACTGAGCATTTTCATTCCACCCCCACTTCCATCCTACCCCCCATCCGCCATCGTCACCCACCGTCCACCATCACCGCCACCATCGCCTCTACCACCATCAGCACCACCACCTCACTGGCTACCACCCTAACAATACTATCACCTACACTTCGCCGGCTGTCTTCATTACCTCTGCCATCACCAGTTCCGCACTCCCTCCACAGCCACCACAATCTCACCATCTACCATTAGCAACGCCAGCGTTAGAGCCATCCCCTCTACTATTTTCCTCACTACTAGCACCAACACCACAACTTCACCGGTTATCGCCAACGCCAACACTACAACTAATACCAACATCACAGTCTCGCCAGTTGCATCACCACTGCCAATTTCACCAGAACTAGCACCAACACTACAACTTCATCAGCCACCACTTCCAACAGCATCGCTACCATTTTCACCAATACTACCACCAACTCCAATGTTACAACTACCACCTCACTGGCTACTAGTACTACTACTACTACTACTACTACTACTACTACCAATAATAATAATAATAATAATAATAATAATAGTAGTAGTAGTAGTAGTAGTAGTAGTAGTAGTAGTAGTAGTAGTGATGTAGTAGTAGTAGAAGTAGAAGTAGTAGTAGTAGTAGTAGTAGTAGTAGTAGTAGTAGTAGTAGTAAGACTACCACCATCACCATAATAGCTCCACTGGGGGTACCACATTAACAACAATGCTACCACCAGCACCGGCTACCACCACAGCTACTGCCATACTATCCATCATGTTTCAACGTAACTCTTTCCACTACCACCGCAACCATCACCATTTGACACTACTACAACCCCGACATTAACCATCACCACAACCACCACCACCAACAACAACGACACAACCACCACCACCAACAACAACGACACAACCACCACCACCACCACCACAACCATCACTATCTGGCACTGTACACTGCAGC
>NC_068989.1:54655650-54656831 GCF_001194135.2 Octopus bimaculoides
CCGTCACACCATCAACGCCGCCATAACCGTCACTATTCGACAATACCCATCACAGCCCCTACAGTAATCATCACCACTCCTACCACTACCCACTGCCACGGTTTCCTTCCTCGCCGAGACACAAAGTAAGTTAGATGATGTTGGCTGTTCATTTCCTTATTGAGTTAATACAAACAAGAGAATTTGCCAAAGAGAATGCTTCTTCGCCACAATTACAAATCCAGCAAACAAAAAAAAGAGAAGAAAAATAAATAAACGCCAACAAAGTTACAAAAAGCGGGTGGAGGATAAATATAAATAAAAGGTGATAAAAAAAAAATTATAAAACTAACAAATAATTATCAAAAAAAAAAACCCATAAAACTAACAAAATATATCAAAATAAAATTAATCATACTGCACTGAAAAATTTCAGTTTCTTAAAAATAATAAAATATATAAAAATAAAGAAATAAAATTAATTTCTCATTTGATGCTAAACTACTTGGAAATAACGCTTGTTTAGGTGTGTGTCTTAATAATTTCGAATTTCAGTTTCGTTTATATATTTTATTTTATTTTTTTATTATTTCCGTGTTTTTTTTTTTCCATTCCTTTTCCTCTGCTCTTCCACCCTCGTCTACTTAATTTGTGTGTGTGTGTGTGTTCTTAGTTTTCTTTTATTTGTTCTTATTGTTCTCCTTTCTACAATTTATAAAATTTACACACTTCCTCATTTCCTTCCCATCTCACTTTCTAAACTGTCCTCTCTCTCTCTCTTCTCCACCACCTACTCCTCTTTGCCTTCTCATCTTTCACCATCCTATGTCATTGGCAAAAGCTGTTAATTCTACTTATCTAAGGCTTCGAGTTTCGTTTCAGAGATTCCCAAATAGTGCAATGATCGAATGGCTGGACAACGTCCTGCAGTTCTTGCTATTTGTGTCGTGATTGTTTATCCTCGAAGAAGGCAGGCTTCGATCGCGTTATCATTAACTGAATCACTTAACTCTTGTTCGTTAAGATTCTCAGTGATGATCATTATTGACAGTCAGCCCCATAACCTATTGGAGTGGTTTCGAACTTCGTAGAAGACTTTCTTTCTGTGTAGTGTCTTGTAACTTATCAAACACTGACGAGTGCTATGCACAAAACTTTTGACCGTTAAATCACTTTTAAATTTCTACTGATTCAAATATATA
>NC_068989.1:54657502-54658229 GCF_001194135.2 Octopus bimaculoides
TTAGCACATTTTTAGTACCAGTTGCAACTGTTTCGGTACGACTCCGTTTTAACGACTTAAACGCAGATAATTTCCTGTGAAAAGCTACGTAATATTTACTGGGTTTTACATTAGAATGGCACTTTATCAGACTTGCACCAAAGCATCAAAAAGTGTGCTCTTACGTTGTTCCTCCACCTCACACAAATATGCAGCATTCCTTTTTCTTCCTGAGAAAACAAAAAAAAATCAGAATGCAGGACCTGGCACTAGTCCTGCTTCTCCTTATTTCAAAGATTTGAGCAAAGTTGACTCCAGTATCGGGAACAATTTTGTGGAAGCATGAAGGCACGCTGTCAAAGCGCTGTTCTTTTAAAAGGAAACCTTACCTGTCATTGTGGTTTGTTAGCACAAAGCAGAGCAGGTCTGGCCGTCCACTCAAGAAAACATATAGTGAATGATCCACAAGTACTTATGTAAACTGAGTCCTCAACTTGTTTAAATTGCCAAAAGGTTTGCAAGGCGCCAGCAGGCCTCAAGAGACATATACATATTCGTGTTCATAGAACATGATTAACACATTATTTTTCTGAACTCTCATTTGTGGTCGCAACAAGAGAATCCAGTCATATACATACATACATACATACATACATACATGCATATACATACATACATATACATACATACATACATACATACATACATACATACATACATACGTATATACATATATATATATATATAT
>NC_068989.1:54658239-54659285 GCF_001194135.2 Octopus bimaculoides
ATTAATAAAATAAAATTGAAATTAAAATTAAGAATAACATTCATAGTTTACTGTTATTTCTTGCATGCGCGCATGGTCCTATCCTTGAACATGGTAATTCCAACTGTATATATATATATATATATACACTGTTGTATGATTCTATATTTCTTTGTTCACCCAAACATACAACCATTGCACACATTAACATAGTGTAATAGTTGGCGATCAGTTCTTAGAAACCAGTCACGGGACAATTTTGAATTCCCCATTCGTCAATTTCAATGGTGATATTGTGTGTGTGCGCGTGTGTGTACATAGGTGCTAGACACTTTCATCAATCTATGTCAATTATGTTGACGACAGTATTTCAGGTTGCAGTGACACAATTTTACTTACCCATGCTTCATCGTGTAACAGACACACCCATTAACCCGGCCAGATGGAATTCACATAAGACAAATTGATTATAGAATATCAAATATGTTATTAACTTTCTCTTGGGCTGCAAACTGCCACAAACGCTAAGGTGTTTGAGTAAATGTCAGGCAGAAAATAGTTTTCGAATTCTAGGATTTCAAATTTCATTTTCTTCCATGCAAATAAGCAGAATTGTAAAGTGGAGTAGCTAACAGATAGGAAGTAGCTAGTAGAGTAAAATGAAGTAGCTAATAGATAGGAGGTAGGTTCAATCGATGGTATATCTCATGGAGAACTTTTAAATAAGTCCTTCAAGCAAAGTAAGCCTAATGAGAGCAGTTATCATCTGGAATATTTAACACATAGGTGCGGGCGTGGCTGTGTGGAAAGAAACTTGCTTCTCAACCACATGCTTCCAGGTTCAGTCACACCGCGTGGCACCTTGGGTAAGTGTCTTCTATTATAGCCTAGGGTCGACCAAAGCCTTGTGAGCGGATTTGGTAGGGGAAACTGGAAGAAGCTCGTCGTATATATATATATATATATATATATATATATATATATGGTGGTTGTCTACTCCTTACACAGAGTTTGACCACCTCATGCACCTACACCTTAGCCCTTTCATGGCGTCTGATGTGGCTTTT
>NC_068989.1:54659903-54665563 GCF_001194135.2 Octopus bimaculoides
TCATCTGCCATTCGAACAATATGGCCACACCATCTCAATTGGTTCCTCAAAATCATGGCTTTAATTGAGGGGATGCCTGCAGATGCAAGGATATCTCTGTTTGGCGTAAAAGAATTCCATTTAATTCTTAAAATATGACGAAGGCATTTTTGGTGGAATTTTTCTAACATTTTAAAATGCCTTTCATAACAGGTCCAAGTTTCATAGGAATACAATAGGGATGTTAAGACAAATGATTTGTAAAGAGCCAGCTTTGTATTGTTATTTATATGTCGCTGGCGCCAGACGCGTGACTCCAAGCCACCAAATGCTTTTGCTGCCCTTTGAATTCGCAGGTGTATTTCCGTATCAAGATTTCCATCATCTTGAACAGAGCTTCCCCAGGTAGACAAATGAATTGACAACCTCAAGTATATATACATACAGGTATATTTTGCTAACTCTGTATAATCTTTGTTACAGAAAATAATACTGGCACACCATCACTTTACTCAAGAAATGTACAGGCATGCTGTTTTTGTGGTTATACAGGGTGAGCATAGCAATTTAGAAATATCTCGATTTCAAGAAGTTGCCAGATCTTTCGTCTACAAAGTTTGTAATGAGCTAGAGACTGAAAATGGGAACGTATCAGAGCAGTTTCAAAGCATAGAAAAACAATTCTTAACGCTCTGAAATCATCAGAACACCTGAATTTATCCAGCAAGTTCAACAGACCATTGATTATAATCTCAGAAAGTCAATGACGTCATTTGCAAAAGATCTCCATGTGTCAGAAGGAACAGTCAGAAATGTGGTCCAGGAAAGTATCAGATACAAGTCTTATATGATGAGAAAATGTCAATTTGTCAGAAAAAGCAAAAGAAAATTACTACATCAGATCAAAAAGGCTCTTAAACAAACAGAAAAGATCCAACAGAAGACGATTTGATTTGATTTTTCTCAAACGAGAAAAACTTCGACCAAGATCAAAAAGTTAACAGAAGAAATGACAGATGTGAAGACCCTTCTGAAGTTCCAAGTATTATGCATACAAAATTTCCTGCAACTGTCATGGTTTTAGGAGTTGTCAGCAATGAATGACATATAAGAGTTAGCTTAGAGTTAACTCTGCCGCCGACATTGAGGTTCTGGAAATAATTGTTAAGCCCTGGATAGACAGTGTATGCAATGGAAGGCAATATGTGTTTCAGTAAGACTCTGCACTATCACACATGGCTCTAGTATCACAGGAATGGATGGCTGAACATTTTCATGATCACATAACATCTAACATTTGGCCTCCTAATTCTCCAGATCTGAATCCATTGGTCTATTTATATGTCGAGCGTTTTGAGAGAGGGGTTCACTGAACACGTCCATAACACCAAAGATTCTTTGAGAGCTGCCATATTCAGAGTAATGTTCAAAATGAACCAAGACCATTTGATTCGAATATGTAGATGATTTAGATCTCATATAGAAGCTGTTGCTGAAGCTGAAGGTGGTTTTATTGAATAACATTGTAGAACAGGTTTACTTTTATCCTCATAGCATTTTTTGATAAATAAAGCTATTATCTGTTTTTGTATATCTGCTTTTTTATAAACATAAATCGGTCCTCAAATATCTTACGCACTCTGTGTACATACATTAATATATATATTCTTATGTCAGTAGTTACTATCAGCTTGTATGATGTTTCACCTGGAGTGACTCCGGGAGACGTCTGAAGTAAAATTACAATTATTATATTCCGCCGCCAAATAAATGAGTTCTATATTTATGATTTACATGCATTCTTAACCGTATTAAGAAAGTCTTTGTTATACTCCCCCACACACACACACATACACGCACACACACACACACATATATATGCACATATTTATACATGCATGCATTTATTGTTTGTTGTAAAGACAGTATTTTTTGTTTCCTCTTATGATTTAATGTCTGTATCGATGAATAAGATTTTGATTAGTTGTACTACAAGATATTCCACATATGGCTGATAAAGATGATTACGGTATTTTGTGGACGGTTTTCAGTTCGAGTGCCTTAGACAGCATTATGTCTAAAGCAGTTCTATTTAGATCAGTCATTCACAACCGGGTTCCATAAAACCCTTGGGGGCTATAATCTAGGTACACTTCTACCATACACAAGATATTTTAACATTTTGTTTCATGCAATAATATTTAATTCGTAAAACATTATCGGATATTTTAAACATTGAATGGCTATGAAGGACCAACCGAGTAAAATAAGAATCAATGGGGACCATAGGTAAAAGCAGTTTCGAAATACTGGTTTAGATAAATGGCTTATATGTGATACATTATGCACATTGTAACCTTGTCAGAAAACCCTTACTTGTCACTCTTCTAATTACTGGTTAACTTTAATAAACTTGGATATAAATAGTTATGATGATGAAGCTCTGCTAATATATGGATCAATTAGAAAGAATTTCAACCACGATCAATACGTATTTCTCCCAGTTCTTAGTATACGCCTTAAAAGCAAGGATACAGGTAAATACGGATAAAATCTAGCACTGAATATAGAAAGAAGCGTGTTCAGCGAATATTTCCTCATAGTTTAAAGCTCTCTGATACTGCAACCATTGTACAAAATTTACAAGTTTCTAAATTTGCTAATGAGAGCTGCATTTCTTTGTTAACCACGAAATTTCTGTAGAATATCCGCCAGAACCGTACTGAGAGTTTTACATCAACTAATAAGGGAAATTTCTGCAAACATTTTGAAATATGAAATAAGCAATAATTTGTTCTTCCGTGAAAATATCTTTCTCTGAGATAATTCTTTTTGGTGCTGGTGTTCAATTATTTCGTTCATTTCTTTTACTTCCTTCAGTCATTAGACTGTGGCCATGCTGGGGCACCGTCTTGAAGAATTTTCAGTCGAAAGAATCAACCCCAGTACTTATCTCTTTTTAATGCCTGTAACTTATTCTATAGATTCTTTTGCCGAACCGCTAAGTTACGGGGACGTAAACACACCAACACTGGTTGTCAAGCAGTGGTGGGGACAAATACAGACAAAAAGGCACACACACACACACTCACAAACACACACAAACACCCCACACACATACACACACCCATTATCCTATCTATCAATATATATATATACTCACATATGATTACATAGAGTGTCGAGGAACTCTTTTTACTCGAACGTGAAAATAAAAAGTTTTTTAATAACTTGTATGAAAGACGTTTGAATATAAATAAATTTAACCAGTGTTTTTGTATGCTTTTGTCTTTACATCTTTCACTGGTTTCATACATAAAACTGCGGCCATGATAGGCACAACTTTTCAAGGTTTTATCGAAAAAATTGATCACAGTGTTATCTTTTAAGTCTTGTATTCATTATATCCATCTCTTTTGTCAAACCACTTTTTTTATGGAGACGCTAGCGAATCGATACCGGTTTTCAAGCATTAGTTCTCAAGAAGTGGGGCAAACACAAAAACATACAACATAAACACAAACGCACTCACACATACGACGCGCTTCCACACAGACTCCGTAAGTTTATTTTATTATCTGTGTTCTTTTGCGTAGTGAGACTGAAGGAAACGGTAGTTTCCCTGACTTTCGCAGGCCCTTCTGCGTTGGTGTGACGTTGATACCAACTCCCACTGGAAAGAAACTAGCAGAGAGAGAATTCCAGGTGATTATCAATCATGGAAGGAAAGACAGACTAAGAGTGGTTATTAGTTTGGGATCTGGAAATATTAGATAGAGCCAGGGTGATTGGAAGAGAGGGCGAAATAAGTCTAGACTATATGAGTGAAGTTAGCATAAACCCAAACCAGATCCAAGGAGCGGAGGCCATTAAAGCAGCGGTAGAAAAGGCAGAACTGCTAACTTCAAATAAAGCTCAAGTGTAAGCAACTGTTAGATGGATGGAAACACATATTATGTATGAAGCGCTCAATAAGTAGGATCAATATTTGACGAGAGAAAGATAATATTAACTAACGACTTATACCATAATTTAAAATCTATTCATGCATCTTCGTTATATTATGTAAGCTTTACATCTCAACTTGTCTGGAAGATTGTATTGATTTTTATTCGCTAGGTCATTGCTGTATATACATAAAGATTGCTAGTTCAAATTTAATCTCGTGCTACGTTCGTATTTAGTAATGACACTTGAAAGCGATCAAAGGTAAAACTGATCAGCGTATAGTATTGAGACCTTAAATATACAATCTGGAAAAGAGATTGTCTAGGACAACAAAGATATCATTAGCAACCAAGGCATCACCATGTGGTTAAGGAATTTTCTCAGCAATGATAATATTCCCTGGGGTCGATTCTCGGCGTGGAATCTGGGGCAGTTGTCACTCGGTCACCAGTTTGACAAATGTATTATGGGTGTAATATGGTAGAAGAAATTATGAAGAAGCCTTTTATATATATATGCGTGTACGTGTATATTCATATATATGTATATATATATGTGTGTGCGCGTGTGTGTGTGTGTATGTACGTATGTACGTGTATATATAAATATATGTTATATAAATATGTGTGTGTGTGTGTGTGCTTAATGTTTAATATCATTGCACTAATCATTGAACAAAGCTTTACAAATAAGGTATTAGTGTAACGCTTTAGTTGAGAAAGAAAGTTTCTTAACATTTAGAGCGTATCACCTTCATCCGAGAAAAGACTAAGAGAGGGAAGCATAGAGTGAGTGAGAAAGATAAATAATTGGTGGAAAACAGGTAAAGGATCAAAAACTCTGTGGAAATGCTGTTCTATGAAGGAAGTCTATTCAGAATGGACTAAGCAAACCTAGAGGAGGCACGTTGGATGAAGAGGTCACAGGATGTGTGACGAAAGATTTCTGACAAAGGACACAAAAATAAGAAAAGTAATAAAGCTGAAGAGAAGAAAGAATATATAGTGCGTGTTTATTTGTAAAAAAAAAATCCTCCCAGTCCTCTAGCATGGCCACAGCCTTAGGGTTGAAGCATGTAAAAGAGTAAAAGAAAATATGTGTGTGTGTGTGTGTGTGTGTGTGTGTGTATTTCTGTGTTTTGTAATCTGTTTTATGCTTACCGGTTTAAAGTCGTTTGTCAATTTGTGTCCCTATATTTCACATTTTCAAAACAGCATCTGATCTCTTCGGTAGAACAGATATTGATCAAATAGAAATTGGACTGAAATAAATTCTAGGTCCGATACAATTGATTAAAAATCCTTGAAGATGACCATCCGACTTAACCGCAGCCATGAAGTAAAGAAGTAACTAATTTCCTGTATTTACAGTGCTTTTGCTTTTCATTTTTGATTTCAAATAAAGGACATAATGTCATATAAGTTTTCCCTTGTTGCTCATCTTTATCAGAGCATTGCTTCAACTGTATTGTTAAATGTCCTGATGTAGCAGAAAAGAAATGGTTACATACAGATATGTATATATATATATATATATATGTGTGTGTGTGTGTGTGTGTGTGTGTGTGTGTGTGTGTGTGTGTGTGTGTGTGTATGTATACTGAGAGAGAGAGAGAGAGAGAGAGAGAGAGAGAGATAGTTAGAAAGATAGATTGATAGATATAGATACATATATATGCATATACATACACGCATATTTACTTATATACATACAAACACATGTATATACATGTA
>NC_068989.1:54665879-54672070 GCF_001194135.2 Octopus bimaculoides
TAATAGGCACCAACACTGGCACCGAAAAGAATCTGCCAAAATTGCTAGTTGTTACCAAGACATATTAACTCGCAAATAGCAGCTGTCTGTATTGTAATTGTGGAGGCGCGTGGCTTAGTGGTTAGGGTGTCAGTACCATGATCGTAAGATTGTGGTTTCGATTCCTGTACTGGGCGACGCGTTGTGTTCTTGAGAAAAACACTTCATTTGACGTTGCTCCAGTTCCCTCAGCTGGCAAAAATGAGTAACGCTGCGATAGACTGGCGTCCCGTCCAGCTGGAGAACGCATACGCCATTGAAACCGGGAAACCGGGCTGGGCTTTAAAATAGCGCAAGAAGTATTGTAATTTTATTCCACATATTTCCCTCTATATTTATAAAGAAGACTAGGTTCGATTCAGTTGACTAAAACTCATCAAATCGGTTCCTCATCAAGGCCGCTGTCTATGACTGAAACAAGTAAAAGGTAAAAAATAAACGATATAATAATAAAAAAAAACAGTGGACGACGGAATGGGTGTGGGGCAGAAACTGATAAATTATAAACTAAAAGCTTATGCAATATTTGGTTTCATTCCTCTAGGTTTGTATTTCAATACATACCGGAATCGACATTAGTTTTCGTCACTTCGAGGCAAAAAAAAAGAGACACCTGCCGTATAGTGAACTGAGTTCAGTCTATTAAATTCCTTCTTAAACGTGGGTTTGTGAAAACATTAGATCCAGTATATGGTCATTCAATATCTTTAAGTGTCGTAAAAAAAAAAAAACATTTTAGTGTGACTCTCTTTCATGGTGCCTGATAAAGTTTTGTCAGTTTTTGCTTTTAACTTACTTTCACTAATTAAAGAATGAAATATTCACATAGTCGAATAAATTATAATGTTGTGACAAACGTTTTGTGCAAGAGACCTTCGTCAGAGAAAGCTGATTGGATTTTGTACACGTCGCTACCCTGTTTGTGTTTCTCCGAATAATTTGTGATTTCACTATGAAGTTTTTGTCCGAATACAGGAAGCAAGAATATAGCTAGTTTTCTCAGTTCTAAATGCTGCAATGTATGGTTTGGACAGGTTTTTGTGACATTCACGAACTTTGTGCAAATACTGTCTCCTCTCTCTCTACCACACACATGCACACACTCACACACACACACACACACTCTCTCTCTCTACCACATACACACGCACCCACACACACACACACACTCTCTCTCTCTCTCTCTCTTTCTCTCTCTCTTTCTCTCTATCTATCTGTCTATCTATTTATCTAGCTCTATCTGTCTACCTATCTTTGTCACACAGTCATCCCCTCCTCTCAACTCGTCACTGTTCTTCATTCATCTCTTTCTCTTTCATCTATATCACTCTGCATCTTACATATGTTCTCTCTCTCTTTTCTTAACTTTCTCTTTCACTCTCTCTCCTGTCTTATTCTTCCCCTCTTTCTCTAACTCGCTATCTTCCTCTCCATTTTTTTCTTACTCGCTCATTTATTAATTCTCCTTTCTCTCTCTCTCTCTCTCACTCTCTCTCTCTCTCCCTTTTCTTATTTGTCCTTTATTCTTTCTCTTCTTTCTCTTCTGTCACTTATGTCTTGCCCTCTCCCCACTCCTGTTATTCTGTAACTTACTCATTCTCTCTCATTCGCTATTTCTCTTTACTTCTTTCCCCAAAACTCTATCTCCCCTTCTCTTCCTCCCTTCCTCTCTGTCTCTCTGTCACTGTTTCTCTCCCTGCCCCCTCTCTCTCTGTTTCTCATTCATTCTCAAAGCAAATTAAAAACCCAGCAAAAATAATGCGTGTAAATTGTCGTCGCTATACGTAACTTTATATTTTAGGGTGCTAAACACAAGAACCGCTTGATCAACCCATTTTCTTCTTGACAAAGGGGGAACAAACACATAATTACATCACACTGCAGCACGCCAGACAAAATGCATTGCGTGCACTTTGTGCAGTATATTCATATATAAAAATGAAGAAACCAAGTTTTATAACAAGAAGAAAGAAAAAAAGGCACAACGGCGAAGAAATGTTTATTCATGCAAAATGAAGGAGCAGATTATTAGATTATACTAAAACTGTAACAGCTTGTCCAAACATTTCGCTTCTAACTGACCACATCACCATTCAGCCAATTGATTTGAACACATGCATGACTCTACTGTTACTTTAGGGGAAAACAGTGAGGAGAAGGTGTGACGTCCATAAGGTTTAAGGTATATACTATATAAAGAAGAAATCGATTATTTATTTGTTTAATGGTTTTAGTGAATAGGAAAGATCTATCATCTCTGATCTATGCCCCTCTTTAGGATCTGCGGAGCTAGTGGAAGGAAAAAAGAAAGTTCTTCTCAGACTGAAGACCTGTGTTGGATGTTTGAAAGACTGGGGGCTCTGATGAATGTAACTAAATGCCATGTAGTAATGTTTAAACAGGACCTTGCATGTAACAGAAACGCTCCATTCCAATAAGCTGCTATAGAGTTAAATTTCACCTACCAAGGTTTGGTCAACCTAACACAATGGTAGAAGACACTTGCCTGTGGTGACATCATTGTGGGATCGAACTTGAAATGACATACTTGCAAACCCATGAGAAGATACTGAATTGTACTGTTCTTAAATATATTATAATTAGCCTCATCACACTGGTTCCGTTTGCCAAATTCACACACAAAATATTTGTCGGTTAGGGGCTATAGTAGAAAGCGCTTGCACAAGGTGCTGCGCAGTGGGAACGAACCCCAAACCATGTGGTTGCAAAGTGAGCTTCTTATTGACCGCGCAGGCAAGCCTGCACTCATGTATGTATGTATGTATATGTACGTGTGTGTGTGTGTGTGTGTGTGTGTGTGTGTGTGTGTGTGTGTATGTGTGTGTGTGTGTGTGTGTGAAGTCGCTCTTGAGTGCTATTGGTAACATGTAACCCAATACAACCTGTTGCATGATCGGGTCATCGGCGACTAAGCTGGCAACTCCACCAAGCTTGCTTGTTGAGGAGGGTAATTGTTGGGTACCCTGCGGGACGAAAAGTAAGACTTGTCAAAAAGGCGGAGGAACGCATGAGTGGTCAACGGCCATCCAACAATATGAGTATATGTATAACTTGTTTTATCTTATTTCATTTATATTTTAAATTTGATGTAAATTTCATACATTAGCGGGCAGATGGGTTAAAGGCATCGCATCTAAGAGAGGAAAACTCTGATATAAAACCAAGTCTTTGATTGCTGAGAGTCTCTTTAACAGGGATGTACTATCAGTAGATCGTAATTCATAGGGTAGACTAGGCTCACCAGCTTGTTTATAGCGACTTGTCTAGATGGAAATCTCTGAAGTAAAAGCCTGAGGTGTGTTGTTCTTGATATTGTGCCACATATGTGCACCATATTCTTGCTATCATCGCTTCCAAAAATTGTGGCTGGTTCTACACAAGCCTTCAATACTTGTATCATATGTGTGGGTTTTCTGACAACTTACATTTATTCATTCAAAACTGCACACAGCGCCAACTTGCAAAAACAAAAAAGTTCACTGGCGAGAGAGTGAAAGTAGCAGGGACAGGTAAAGGATATTACTGGAAATCTCCTGCTAAATCCCTACACGGTCGGCGACCATTGAGTGATCGCCGTTCCCACGCAGAAGTAATTGTGGTGACAAAGCAGGTTTATTTAGACCCAGCACAGCTTTCCCCAACAGGGGGAAGGACGAGAAAATGAGATCTAAACGTTGCTTACTCACCTTAAACTTGGCAGCCCGTTGTCGCTGTCTGATAATTCAGTAACGCAGTCGAGAAATGTAAGAATATTAACCTTGGTTCTTGAAATGTGCGCATTCTCCAAGACAATCACTCAGCCCCAGAACGATAAAAAAAGCACTGGTTGCTTTTGAACTAAAGAAATACAACATTGGCATAACTGCACTCAGTGAAACTCGTCTTGCAGGATCATCACAGTTAGAAGAACATAAAGGTGGATACATATTTTTCTGGTATGGAAGAAATGAGGACGAGCCACGCCACTCTGGTGATGGTCTTGCCATCAAAACAGAAATAGCTAGATTACTTCTTTCTCTACCCGTATAAATATATATATATCAACAAAATCCACTTACAAAGTCGTCCCGAAGCTACAGTAAAAGAAACTTGCCCAAGGTGTCACGCAGTGGAACTAAACCCGGAATCATATGGAAAACTTCTTACCGCTCAGCCCCGTGAGCGTCTGAGAATATTGTTGTTTAGTTATTATTCTAATTTTCATTGCTCCATATTATATAACATTCTAACCATACTGGTACTGCAACACAGAACTTCTCCACATTGCTACCATTTCTCCATCGAATACTAAGTAAAATATTTATCATGGAATTAAAATTAAATTGCTAAACATAAACCAACACTGAACAAACTTCACATCCTGGTTGCACAACAAATGCCGGACATCCTTGATTTGGTGACAGCCCCCTTTTTTATGTTTAATTTATATACTTATTTACTTAATGTAGAATCCTGTTCTTACTAGTTGGCAATATAAACCTGCTCAATAACGACCAATGCACCAATAAGAAAAAGCATTTTTCACAGAATTTCAATTTGTCTCTTAAATCTAGGTCTATAAAGTCAGTTACCTTCTCAAATATTATTATCTCGTAGAAAGCCTCCGTGGACCTCAGACATATAAGTTTACCAAACGAATTATTAGTCATCCCTAAGAAAGTACGAAAATAATTCATATCTATACAGGTACCCACATGCATACACACACACACACATACACACACATAAATGCATTCAGATATATAAGTTCGTATGCTTGTATACGTCTGTGTGCGTGTGTACATTTGGGTTACAAAAGGGTAAAGGCCCCCTTCGGTCCTGAATGACTATGGAATTTCACCCATAACGTTAAACTCGGTGGCACAAGTCCGAGCAAGGTTGTTTATTGATGATCAGTAGTCACCCATGCATACCAACATCCCCTCTCCGTACCACCGATGTTATCCAAGGGAAAGGCAGAGGCCAATACAACTTGGCATCAGTGACGTTGCAAATCATTTCTACAGCTGAGTGAACATAAGGAATGTGAAATAGAGTGTCTTGCTCAAGAACACAACACATAGCCCGATCCGGGAATCGAACTCAGTACCTCATGATTGTGAGTCCGAAGCTCTAACCACTGAGCCACGCGTCTTCACTACTTTTGAGTTATACTTTATTTTATAGAAAAGCAATGCCCATGATCCCTTACAAACCAATCGAGATTTCTGCTGGGCGTAATTAAACTGAACCCGAAAAGCTTGATCAAATGTTTACAACAGAACAAACCCTGCGACAAGCAGCCAAAGTGCCAGGTGCTGATGATGGTGTTAAATCGGACAATAGATAAAATACCCAATGAAAATATTACAGTTTTACGTAAGCGTTATAATTTACCTGCAGCTGTCCGAAACCTTGTTTGCACAACGGATCGATTTCATGCAAGACAATTTATTCCCGCTTCTTTGATGAAGATATATACAGATAAACTTCTTTCCCTTTACTCTGTCGGAGTAAAGGGAAAGAAGTTTATATATATATAAACTTGAAACTTACTTGTAAATGGACGCGTGCGTTCGATGATATAATAAATATACATACATACATGCATACATGCATACATATAAACACACACATACACAACGGGTTTCTTTCAGTTTTCCTCTACCAAATCCACTCAGCGGCGTTGGTTCGCCCGAGGTTACAGTAGTAAAAACTAAGCTAAGGTGCCACATAGAGGGACTGACTCCGGAACTATGTGGCTGCGAAGCAAACTTCTTACGACACACCCTTATATTGCATATATATTATATATGTAATGCAAAAGGCACCCTCCAGATTACGTTTGTAAATGAAATAGAAATGCAATTTAATTTTGTTTTTTCTGTGCGGCCCAAAACCAAATGGTCACAGGTGCCAAGCTGTATCAGCCTTTGCCTTTCCCTTGGATAACACTGGTGGCGTGGAGAGGGGATGCTGGTATGCATGGGCGTCTGCTGGTCTTCCATAAACAACCTTGCCCAGACTTGTATCTGGGAGGGTAACTTTGTAGGTGCAATCCCATGGTCAGTCATGACCGAAGGGTTTCTCAGATCAACTCTAGGCACAAAACCCAAAACTTTTGGGGAGGGGGCCAGTCAATTAGAACGCCC
>NC_068989.1:54672080-54687040 GCF_001194135.2 Octopus bimaculoides
GCCTCGACGGAATTTGAACTCAGAACGTAACGGCAGACGAAATACCGCTAAGCATTTCGTCCGGCGCGCTAACTTTTCCTATTTCTTTATTGCCCACAAGGGGCTAAATATAGAGGGGACAAACAAGGACAGATAAAGGGATTAAGTCGATTACATCGACCCCAATGCGTAACTGGTATTTATTTAATCGACCCCGAAAGGACGAAAGGCAAAGTCGACTTCGGTGGAATTTGAACTCAGAATGTAAAGACAGACGAAATACCACTAAGCATTTCGCCCGGCGTGCTAACGTTCCTGCAAGCTCGCCGCATTTAAGGATTTATATATATAAAAAGAACAAATATAGTGTCACTGAAATGTACAATTATGATGCTAACTAAATTTATGGACCTTTATTTCATGTTATTTATTTCTTTTTCGCCATATTGCTTTAAGTTTTACAAACTTCTGTAAATTATCCCACAACTGAATATACACTGATGATCGATTAAATAATCTAGCTTCATTCTGCAAATCATTTCACTAAGAGGCTAAGCCAGTTTATGCACATCAAGCTTTTTTCACTCATACGCCGTGTTGAGTCTCCTGTGATTTTCGTCGCTGTGCTGCGTTTATCAAAGACTGTTCTGTAAGGTGGTAGAACATAACACATTGTACCTCAGCTAATGTCATGGCTGACGACTAATCTAAACGAGGGTGTTAAGTCGGTCCCTTTGCAAATTCCTCATATCATACTTATTCACTCTTTTATGCCATACTTTTATAACAGACATTCCTTCACGGTTAGTGTAAATAATGCTTTGCGTACATCGAATCTAACGATAGGCATCTCTGTAGAAAGCAAGGAGAGAAAGCATAATGACAAAAATTATAATAAATACACGGTTATTCAAATAAACAAATAAACATCTCAATTGAATAAATAAATGAATAAATGAATAAATAAATCAATAAATAAATAAATAAATAAATTCTTTCTGAAAGTAGTTCCACCCAGATCAACTTGATTGCATTGGACGGGAATTTCTGAAAGGCTTGGTATGAAAGCGGTGGTGTATTGAAGTTATAACGGCAACTAAGTGAATAAACAAACAACTAAATAAACAGATGAATAGATAAGTAAATTAGGTGTGTTAAAGAATGCACAATCTCAGAGCTTTCATATTATTTGCGTTCGAGTGTTTTATTATAATTTTATCATCATCATTATTATGATTATTATTATTATTATTATTATTAACATCATCATTATTGTTGTTGTTGTTGTTATTGCTGTTGTTGTTGTTACTGTTGTAATTATTATCATTATTATTATTATTGGTAGAGTCGTGGGGATCATGGCGGTGGTTAAGGCTTAGACTGTTGCTCGGTTGGTCTGTTGGTTGGCTGGTTGGTGTTCTTTCTCTTGTTGTTACAAACGATAGTAGTGGTAACAATGTCGGTAGTGGTGCTCTTGGTGCTGTTGCTGCTGTTATTGTTGTTAAGACTCCGGTCCCTAGACTGTAAGGTTTCATTTGAGGGATTTAGGCTGCTTTTTCTTGCAGGCCGAGTATCACCGAATATACTCTCCTGCTGATAAGAGCGCAAATTGTAGATGCGGTGGTCAACATAGTTGTATTGGTGATAAGGGTAGTAGTTGTGGTGGAGGTATTAGCGCTGGAGATGGTGGTAATAATTCCGACGATGGTGGGAGTGATACTAGCGATGGGTGGTGGGTGGGGTATGATCCATTATAGACTCTTTTCAAATTTCTCTCAGAGAAGGAGTTGTGGCGCAAAGAAAAGAAGTTGCCTACCGATAAACACGTCACGCTGAAAGGTAAGAGAGAGGAGCGAGCTGAGACCGAGTAAAGTGGGCTTACTTTTTAATATCTGACTGAAGTGTGAATGGACGCCTAACTTAGTACTACAGAGCGCTTAGCTGGAATTGGGGAGGTACAGGGATCAATTTTCAATAGTGTCTTGTTGACCATTTTTTTAAAGAGCGGCAATCTGGCAGAATCGTTAACAAGCAGTGAAGACTGTTTAGCAGCATTTCGTCCGTCTTCACGTTTTGAGTTCAATTTCCGCCGTGGTCCACTTCACTTTTCATCTTTTCAAGTTCGATAAAGTACCAGTTGAGTCCTGAGGTTGATATAATCGACTTAACTTTCTCTCAAAACTGCTGGCCTTATGCCAAAATTTGAAACCAATATCCGACTGATGAGTGCCAGTTAGGATAAAACGCTTGGGATTGGTCTTCAGGATAATTCAAGATCTAAGTATCTACTTAGTTTGTCGATTGCCTTTAGGCGGCTGTCCTATTGGGCACATTTTTACTCGACGTTAGCCGCCAATGTAGTTCATCTCGTATCTGTACTCACACCCAATATCTTGCGCTCTTTCTAAAGATGAAGTTATTTTTGTTGTTTTCATGCAAAAAGCAATTACATAGTAATTTAGGAGCTACGAATATTATCATACGGTTTGTTGACAACACATCTCAAATCTCAAGAACCTTCCTTGCAGTATACAGAATAGCACCTTTTTTTCTGCATGTCGATAATACATCTTTCAATTCTTAAATCCTTCAGCATCTCAGATAGAACTGGGTGCAACAATAATCACAATGTTTTTATCGCTCTGGATAGGTCCTAATTTTGTCAGTTTCCTTGATAAAAACCCTTTTGTTTCCTAGTATTTCAAAGTCTGTAACCTTTTCACTGTTCCTTTTATTTACCACAATCATATGTAAGCTTGCTTCAATAGTATGATCAACGTCTATACGGAAATCCCTTAAAATTTTGCATTGGTCACAATCATACCACTTTTTTATCATTTCAAATCCTCTACACTTGGCTAAAATAATGCACTATTTTGTGTTTATACTGAATTTCAGCTCGCTCTTTGTACACTCTAAAATGATGTGAACATTTTCGTCCCCTTTTCCATAGATTCTTCGTTTGTTGCCTGTTTAAGGTCTATCGTGTTTTCTCTTTATCAAATTCATTCTGATGGCTTGTTCCTTGTGGTTATAATTAGTGATTCGGATTATCGCATCAGATGATCACTTCAGGTGATCGCTTTTGATATCCATCTCACCACAACCGGCTTTCTTTATTTCCTTCCTCACTATGTACAAAAATCCAGAACATGTGGTGCCTTCTAAATTTAACAAACTTATCTCTCTATCCCTTCTTGAAAAAAAAAAAAACAAAAAAAAACAGAGGATATGAATATTACGTATACGGTAAAATGTATTATGCACACTGTGAGCAGTTTTCTGGATCTTATATCCAAGCTCTTGTAGTTGTGTTTTTGTCACGTAAAAAATGCATCAGTACCATCATCTTCATCATCATCATCATGATCGTCGTCATCATCGTCATCATCATCATCCTTATCGTCGTCATCATCATCATCATCACCATCACCGTCATCGACGTCATCATCATCATAAACATCATCATCATCGTCATCATCGTCATCATCATTATCGTCATCGCCGTTGTCATCATCGTCATCGTCATCGTCATCAAATACATCATAGCCACGATCATCCTGTCTATGGCATATGCAGGATATTCATTCTAAAGTTAATTAACCGATCTTGCACTCGTAAATTAAACAAATCTATTATATATATATATATATATATATATATATATATATTTACTGGATACGATTTACGAACGCTGTGACGGTTAAAATCTTAGGTGTATTCCTCTTAGTAAATTTAAGTATGAAAATGCACACTACGGGCACGTTAACAACTTATGCTGTATGTGATTTATCGGAGGAAAAGCTGCTGCGTAGAGACTCCCTCGTGATATCGATAAAGATAGTGGAGTTGCTGTGGAGACGGTGAGGGAGTTGCAGCTGTTGTTATTTAGCCACAGGTCAGACATAATTGAGTTTAATCATATGGAAAGCGTTACAGATGCGATTGTTCTTTCATTTTGTGCATCTAGAATATTTTACAAGGTAAAGTGTGATTTGAGGGAAGTTAGCTACTATATCTATCCGTTCAGATGACTGCCACTCAGAGGCAAATCACTTCTACTAAAGGAAAAGAGGGATTTCAGTTTAGTTCTTGGATTGGAATGGGAATCACATAAGAGTTAGTGAGAGAGAAACGCATGCAATGTACCGACTGGATTTAAGCTAGGCTAAATTTACTCAGATAGGTTTGGTTAAGCCGTATTTAGCTTAATAGAAGCACATGGAGTAGTCTTTTAAGCCATGTTTTAGGACATCATAGCCCTTTCGGCTAGGGAGTTGTAGTTTGCCGAGATATATTTGCTTGTAGGAAGTTTGTCAGTTATTACTTGGAGGAATTTGTCCATTTACCTTCTGAATGCTATAAGCTCTTTTTCTTCTTTGATTTCTTTTTCTTTTTTCGAGATAATGTTGGATAAGAAAGAACCAGTTAGGATAAAATTGTTTTGTCGCAATATTGTTATGTGAAACGAGCACGACTATTGAAGGAACCGTATGGCCCTGGATCTAAACCTTGAATAACTTGTGAACTTAATACCGACATCGTTTTGTCGGTCAGCAGCGGTGTAGAGAATAAATTCCGAGCATTTTTAAGCGATCCTAATAGTCAAATGCTGTTAAGCCATTTATTTATTTATCTATTTATTTATTCACTTATTTATTTAATGTATGCGTGTGATCGATTTCTAAAGTGCTTCAGTTACCATAACGGTTTGTTTTGTTTAAATAGACCACAATGACTGTGGGCAGCAATGTCCAAGGTGTGAGATTTTGAAAACATAGAGAAGCGAAGGATGGTTCTATCAGGACCTCTGGAGTAGAAAGTGCAAAGGAGCCATAATCACATTGTACGGATAGCATAGATTCAGCAAGTGATGTGCGTTAGACGTAGTGAGGAGAATACGAAAAAGTGATACTAGAGGATGTGATATACAGTTTGTGGGATTAAAGGAACAGAGAACATATTAGTAGTGCTAAAGGATGCATAGATATGAAACAGCATATCTATGACTGAGTAGCTGAGCCATTGAGATGATTTATATTCTTTTAGATGCGAGTAAGGTTTTAAGTGTATGTGGAAGTAATTACCCAGAAATGTGAGCAATATAGCAATGTGAGTAACATTTCTTGGGGATGAGAAGTGACGATTAAAAAAAGTTGGAATATTTTCTGATCGTGTGAAAAGAAAGAATTTAAACTTTGGAATGTGAGCGATCCAGAAATTCCAACGCACTTCTCAATTCGAGATCTGAAATTTTTAGCAGGTGTAGACACATGAACAGTTTTCTTTTATCGAACTGGAAGGCACCACCCACTCCAGATTGAGTCTCCCAGAATTAGACATATTTTCTGTTATTGTCTTCTAAACCAGTTGTATTTAATGAACTTTCTGCAATGAGGGAGGACGAGGGTCGTTATTCTAGATTTCGTTTCTTTTTTCTCGTTCCAGTTTTTGCACCAACTTTCTTTACGTTTATTTCCATGTTTTTTTTTACTTATTTTATTGCTCACCAACGTCCTTCTTTCTAAAAAAATATATATAATGCATAAACATAACCTAATAGATTGCTTTAAGATACATGGCGTAATTTATAAATGTGCCTGTTCAAGTATCATAATAGTATGAAACTAATAGTGGCTCTTTCGGTTGTGTAATTTTACACACACACACGAAGATACATGCATACGTACATAATACCTACGTATATACATGCGTACATATATACATGCATACATACATACACGCACACACGTATACTTACATACATACAGACAGACACACGTATACATACATACATTTATGCATACATGCATGCATGCATTCATACATAAATATATAACTATACATATATGCGTGTTTGCGTGTGTGTGTGTGTTATATCAACGTCTTACACACACACTCTCAAGCACACACACACACACACACACACACACATATTTATATATATATATACACATACACACACACACACATATATATATATATATATATATATATATATATATATACACATACACACACTCAGTAATTTCGTCGTTGACGGGATCAGTTTGTCATGTACCCATTAGGGGATAGGAAGATATAATGAATAAATCGTGATAAATGTGTGAACTTGGGTATATAGAAATGCTGGAATTTAAGTAAGGCTAGACGGAGAATATGACGTCTATGAAACAGTGACTGGAGGACTTTAGTAAACATAATAGTCTTGCGTTAGAAATCGTTTGATATTCTTGGGAAATATTTTTGATGAAGGGGCATAAATCAATGAATGCAGTTATAAGGAATGCTGCATATAATGAAATTAAAGACCAATGTAGTTAAAAGCTTTATGAACTGTAAGCTATCTATTTAAAATCTAATCACTTCTATAGGTCTTTAATGTGTTATTATCAACTCATTTTAAAATCAACACTTTAAATAATTTGGTCAGTAGCACTTTAGATGTTTATTGTATTGTGTGGTCTAATGGTTAGGATGTTAAGCTCATGGTCATAAGATCTTGGGTTCGATTTCTGGACTGGGCGGCTCGTTGTACCTTTGTTCTAGGCGCTTTGTTTCACGTTGCTTCCGTCTACTCATGTGAACATGTTTACCAACCCAGTGCTAATGAAGCCCCTCTCCTTCTAGTTGCTACATCCCGAGTGTTCTGCTAGCTCATGGGTGGAAGGATTAACATACTTTCTATGTGTGCTTATGAGCACATGTGTGCCTAAACCATTTCCAGGAAAAGGTACATGCTGCTACGTCATATACTCATGCAAGTGACAGCATGCATGTATGAATCTATATTAAGGCGAACGAAATATGACGCATATTATGCGTATATACGTCTTGAACGCATATGCATTAGGGGTTGGTTAGGTGCGTGTGTATATAGATTTTCTGAGTACTTTTAATCCGTTTTCTTTCTTTAGCCAACTGTTGGTCCTTAATGAAAAGGACAGTGGATTATGGTCGGTTGGATTTATAGCATGTTTTCAACGAAGTACTAAAGATCATTTATTATTCCTTCTCACTTTCTAGAGCGCCAGTTGCAAGTGTCCATAAAGATTTTTTTAGATTGTAAAGATTCTATGTAATTTCATTAGTTTTCGTTAAATCTCAAATTCATTTGTAAAAAGATTTATTCTTTTCTACTTTAGGTACGAGGACTGAAATTTTGGGGGAAAAGGGCCAGTCGATTAGATCGACCTCAGTACGCAACTGATACTTAATTTATCGACCCCGAAAAGATGAAAGCCAAAGTCGACCTCGGCAGAATTTGAACTCAGAACGTAAACACAGACGAAATACCGCTAAGCATTTCGGCCGACGCGCTAGCGCTTCTACCAGTTCGCCGCATTAAAAGAAAATCTCATTATAAGAAAATATAGGTAGTGCTCCAGCTACTGACCGAAACAAATACAAGAATAAAAGAGTAAAAGAATATCCAGAAGTGGAGGTAATACTGAAATCCAGTTCAACTGAAAACTTGCTGGTTAATTTGATGGTTATTTATGTTTACAGGACTGGAATGCGTTAATGTGTTGCTAGCCATGTGTTAGTGAAGTAAATGTGATTGGCACTTTCCCATGTGATGATGTTTTCAAGATCTCTATTCATGAAATTGTTACAAATTTGATGCGAAGTGTCTAGATTGCATGCGAATGATGTTTGAGTGGTTTGTCAAGAGGGGATGAAGGATGATATTATCTGCATATTCTAGGCGACGCGTGTTGTTACAGTTCGTTGATGTATACAAAGAAGAATATTGGTGGTTAGAACTGAACTCTTTAGCATTTCAGAATTGATAAAATGTATGTCAAAGAGTTCCGTCATCATACGCCACAATGATGTGATCTAACAGGAACCCGCCGTTCCAAGACATGAAAAGCGCTTGCGTCATATAAGCGGGTAGTTTTGCCTGGAGAGCGGTGTACTGAATACGATCAAAAGATTTGCCGATATGTAGGTGAACAATGTTTTCGTCAAACTTCTTGAGAGCAAGATTCCTTTGGTGTGTAACATAAAAGAGTAGGACTCCAATAGATTTAAATTTACGTAAGTCGTATTTATGGTTATTAAGGTGGAGATATTCAAGGTGATAAAGAAGTTTGTTGTTAATAGAGGTCTACTTCGTTTTTGTTGCGTCGGAAGTAATTAAAACAGGGCGATAGTTTACTGGGTAAGTTTGGTTGCCCTCCTTGGGAATGGAGTGTACATTAGTCTACTTCCAAATTCCAAAATATATCCATGTATAGAAAGGGAAGAGAGAGAGATAATAAATGGTTGATAAAGGGTAGTTCTCAGATGTATTGTTTGCTAGAAAAGGAAGAGACATCGTCAGAGTTCATGAATTTGTTTGCTTTAAGCGACTGAAAGTATTTTCCGCACTTAGCATATATGTATGTGTATTAGCCTGGTAGAGTACAATTATTCGCTGTATGTCGTGAATAATCGGACTTAGCATTGGTAGTAAAGATGGAGGCTTTCTCTGCAGAAATACTGCTTACAGAAGTATTGATGGGGAGTAAAAAAAAGTTTAGATTGGATAGAGTTCCGTTTTGCAATGGAGAAAAGTGACCGGTTGCAGTTCTGGAAACAGGATAGCTTGTCAATTACGCATTGTACCGAGGCTTACTTCAAAGTTCGGACCTTTGTAATGTTGAGTAAAAGTAATCTAGTTTATAGGGAAAAGTGAGTTTCTAATGGCGTTGAAGCCATGTTTTTTCTTTTTTTCTTTTGGTGATGGGGTGGACTCACCTGTTCATTGCAGTTATAGGTACACCACTTGGGAGACTTTGGACTGTTAGTCTTTATTTGTGAGGGATGTGCTTAAGAAGATGTTTGCAGATACCGACATGACGTTGATATTTCTCATGTATGAAGAGTAAAGCACATTCACCGCTGTGTCAACAGAGGTGGTACAGTTCCCATTCTTACTGGGTTCTCCCTTTTTAGAAATGAACGTTGTCTTTATCATCAATAGCTTATTAAATCTATGAAATACATTAACATAAGAACCGTCGGATCACTAAAGGAAATAGAATATACCCCTTAATATATAATCCACTTTGAATCATTAATTACATCCATTTTGAATCTTTGATTACTTAATAGTTGGTCGGTAGTTCATAAAGCCCCTTCTCATTCTTTAGTCTTATCCGCCATTGTTCATCTTACCCACCACTCACACAACTTTTTACTAGATTTTAAACTGACACAACACCGTACGTCCACTTCTTTTCATTATTACTGAAACTTTCTCTATCATCTCAACCCTGAAACGAAGAACAAGTGCCTGAATAGTTTACATTCTTCGTCCCTCACGATACAGCAACTCAACAAACTTTTCTATGTTAAATAAATAACACATTGCAACATTTAAATTCATAGATTGTGTTCTGTATTCAGACATTTCATATATTTTACTCTCCATAAGATGTTTCACCTTAAGAAGCTTTTCTTTAAACAATAATCAAGTTACAGGTAGCTAAACAGGGAAATTTAGCCAACTGGTGAGCTGTATACAATGTTACTAACTACCTTATGTTTCTGTGAAGAAAAGACATTTTTCGATAAGAATCGCAGTTTGAAACATTGATACTATTTTGTGAATTCGTGACTAATATTTTACATTAACATTCTAATTGCTGCGTACTGTATTGATTTTTGTTAGCAAGAGAATTTCCTTAAATTTTAGTGGTTACATTTATTGTCGGTTTATCATTGACATCGCTAAAAATTATACACATATGCCCTGAAGAACTGAATAAATTACTTCATAACTCCATGAATCATTAATTAGATAGAAATGAGAATAAATGGATCATAAAGTATTCTATAACACAGTAGTTATGATAACAGCTGTGTCTGAGCCTGTGCAAGTAATATAATTTTTTCTAGAAAAAGTTGACTATAAATATGAAAATATCCTCAATATGAAAATACCCATGTCAGCTGATGGTGAAATGGTCAACATTAATGGTGCCAACAAGTACTTCGTCATAGTTTTGAGATATTCTCAATTTGAAAATAAAATGCAACATGTGCTGCATGTCTTTTACAATGACATCGAGGAAACATTTGACGCATAACAAAAAAGAAAAAGAAAATCCCCATCTATTATCTAGTTTAGAGGTGTTAGATTCGATCTCAGGTGTCAACATATAAATCACTCAATGCAACCATTGGAAACACGACAGCTTGTATTTAAAAATAAATGAACCTGTCAACACCTGAGCTAGTTCAGATCCATCCATCATACAGGTAAATATTCTCCGACTATGTTTTCATTGACAATAATTAGGGTTTCAAATTAGTGCCTTCCTCACAATTCTATTTACGAGAAACCAATCCAACATCCTATGTCGTTTTGTGGTACAAGCTGCAAAAGTGATTTTCATTTGATTCTTTGTAGAAAAACCATGCTAATGTGAACTAATTCGCAATAGGGATGCGTATTTTGATTATTCTAGACTGCAGCAATAAAGACTATCAGTCATTGATATTAATGAACTGGAAGAAGACGGCGAGATGATAAAATCGTCAGCACGCCGTCCAAATTACCTAGCGGCATTTTCCCGGCTTTACATTTTAGGTTCAAATTTCGATGAAGTAGACTTTGCCTTTCATCCATTCGTGATCGATAAAATAAGTACCGGTTGAGCAGCGGAGTTAATGTAATCGACTTATCCTCACAACACCAAAACTTCGCGTCTTGTGCCTATGAAAGAAACGATATTAATGAGATGCCAGATAAGCGCATTCCAAATTAAATTCATTGTTATCTTCTAAATAAAAATATTGTTGCAGAGAGATATATTACTTGAAATATTTCTACTATTTTTTATTTGTATGATTAATCGTAACGACATACGCTCCAATACAACTCATACTTGTTACTACAATAGATGTTAAAAAATATGATTTTCAAATATAACAGGAGCAGAATGAAATATAATTTCTTACAAATGCACAAAATCCTTTATGTACGTAAAAGATCATGAATATCGTTTGTCATCCGTATTTCTCTTCAGAGAGTCATCTAAAGTCTAATGAACTGGGTTCATCTGATAATCGAAGCCGAATTACTAGCAGAACTGGTTGGACGATTATGTCTTTCTCTGGTACAAGCAGAATATATGCAGTATAAACGTATTAAGACAAAGCTTCAAGTCTGTGCGAACCAAAACGTAACTATAGATCTGTAAAAAGTCGTTCCTGAACAACTGAACCTTTTGACTATACTATATCATGGAAAAAAATCAAAATAACTCCGGATTTATATTACAAAATTAATAAAATCTAAAGTGTTCTTTTACCATGAATAAAGTTCGCATATCTGAATACGTTTGTATGTAGTAGTAGTAGTAGTAGTAGTAGTAGTAGTAGTGATACGTGAATGTTAAAGTTTTGAACACAATTCAACGTTTTTTTTTTTTTTCTGTTGGTTCAGACAATCGCTATATGCGAACATTTGCTTTAAAAATCTAATACGAGGATTTGAGTAATTTATATTTAAAGTTATGAGAAATGACAGTTACATTACAATTAAATCATATTCAACTGTCTTAGAAAAGACCCACTTGATATGCAGCACCCATAAGAAAGGTCGCCTCTCGGCTTTTATTTCCTTGGTGAACTAAATGTGCGTCGCCAGACATTTACAACGCTATTGTCAGTAGTTTTTACAGCAGGCATAAACTATGAGGGAGTTTATAAACCAACTAGATAGCTTTAGCGTAGTCGTTAGACCTGCTTAAAATAGAGAGCAAGTTTCATACGCTTCTGTTTTAAAAAAAAGAAGCAAACGTTGAAAAATAAAGTAAATGTATCTTGACAGTCTTCAATGATGGGATTTCATTTGTTCAATCAACTCAAATTCTTTGCACATTGAATTGGTATGTGGCTGAGCATTCTACAAACTCGTGAACCTTAACGCAAATTTCAGGCAGAATCAGTGGGACAGTTTGTGGTAAGGTTATACATTTGGATTAAAATTCAATTCATCTGATGAGTTTCTGCAGTTTCCGCTAACCCAATTTCACTCACAAGGCTTCAGTTGAGTCAAGGCAATACTAACAGATACTGTGCGGCATTTTGGGATCGAACTCGAGAACTCATGATTGCAAAGCGAATCTCTTAAGCACTCAGCCACCCCTGTTTCTACAAAGAGCATTAGATAAGATACTTCCTTTGTTTATGTAAAGCTAGCATCAAATGTAATGTCTCTATAGACGCAGGACATCGATCGATCACCTTTTTCTAGATCTGTACTTGCACACACACACACACACACACACAATACATGGTGTTCATGCTCTCTATGTCTCATTCACGGTCGTACGTACCCAACCATTACGAATGATCTTGGTTTTTTACAAGTACGACCTGACTTCTCTTTTATGCCGGTGCTTAACATATAATAATTTAGCAATAGACATAGCTAAAAAAGAGTCAATAATGGACATACATGGATTGCCATTGATCATCGATGACTTCGATTACAGCTGACTTCGATTCATTCAACAAAAACAAAAATGTTCCGGTCGTTTCCAATTACTTCAGCCCTCTAACAACACTGGTTTGATCTTAATTTGATTTTATCAATTTTTACAAAGATAGAAAGAAAAGGATTTATTAGGTTTATTTCTTCCTTCAAAGAATATCACAACTCCAGCCATGTGATTCGAATTCACTGATCTTCATATTGGTGACTTACCCACTAAGTTATCAGTATTCTACCCAACTTGCTTTATTTTATATATAACCTTTATACAGTCATCCAATTATTTCGTAACTCGATGGATTGATAGAAACGTTATAGAGTCAGTTAGAATATCTTGCGATATTTGTCCGGCTTTCTTTGTTCTATAGTTCAAATCTCACCGAAATTACCTTTGTCTTTTCATCGTTTTGTGATCGATAAAGTAATTGTTAAGTACTATAGGGTGGCCGATTAACATGGTCGGATAGATCAGATTGGAATAATCTTTTAAATCTCTTTGTGCTCTGAGTTCAAATGTTACCGAGGTCAACTTTGTCTTTCATCCTTTCAGAGTCGATAAATAAAGCATCAATATTGTACTGGGGTCAGTTCTTCACGCAATCATTTAAAAGATCCTTTGTCGATGGTGGTGATATTTCCGTTTTGTATCTTGCGTACGATTTTGTTTTTGGCTGCTTCTGTTGTTATTTGGGGGCGGGGGAGTGTTTCAAGTTAATTTCTAATACTTATCTTATCCTTACTCTTCCAATAATTAGAATCTGGAAATTTCAGGATTCTCCCACACGTGAGAAGCTTCTGCACCTCGAATTCAATCTCTGACAAGTTGTGCTGTTACTATCACAGGTAAAGTGACTGGCCAATTGTTGTAGTCGTTACGCTTCTAGCTGGGAAGGGGAAAAGTAAGAGCGACAACAACTATTTTAGCTGATCGCATTGATAATATTCCCGTCTTGGCAACCTCCGTCAAAAAATCGCTGATGATATTGCAAATGAACATGGTATAGAGCTTGGCAGAACTGTTGTTAGTAGTTGTATGTAGATCTGTCAAGAACTCGTACAAATGGGGCAAATTCATTGCTTTTCTCCTTCTAAATATTCACCGGTAGGGTGTTACTTACTTACCTCCTTTCTTCTTCCGTATCCCGCATTTCGACGCCGTGATGCTCAATTTAAAAAAGAAAATTGAGGAAGGAGTTCAGGAAACAAGAACTACTTTCAGGTATCGATGAGAAGAAAGACACCCTTGTTTGTTTATAGGCAGTGCTGAACAAAATAATTCACGAAATTAAATGCAACAAAAGGAGGAGGAGGAGGAGGAGTGACAACTATAACAACAAAGTGGTCGCAAAATGTTTAGTGTAAAGTGAAAATTTGCAAGCTGAAAGAAAACTCCTACTCAGAGGAGTTTCTCTCTCCAGTAACACTCTTTGTATCTAGTATGATATTGTCTTTGATATTTTATAGTTTGTGTAATATTTGTGGGAGTTAATCGACATCATAATACAAAAGCCTAATTCTATTGTTTATGAAGAATGCTTTGTGTTTTTATGTCTATTAAAAACAAATAAATCCAAGTCAAAACATACTAGAGTCGTCTCAGTTATCTTCACCCAATATCGAAAAACAGACGTGATGTTGTTAGTATTGTGTGTTTCATAAAATTCGGGAGGAGCAACACATTTTGAAGTTGAGTCGATAATATCGACCCCCTATTCATTATTTTATCGACTGGTACTTCTTTTATCGATGTCTAAAAGATAAAAGAGAATTTAGACCTATATTTAGATATAATCCATTATGTTAGAGCATCAGAAGGCAAAACATCATATGCTATTCATTGATTAAAGGTCTTCTTCACCGAGGTGTTTAAAACAAAGTTGTATATATTTATATTTAACATAGTCATGTACATTCAGATCAAGGAAAATAACTTTCACCGCAGTAACTGTCCCAGATGGGTAAATACTCCTTATAACCTATATATACAAAAAGACATCGAGCTACCTAAAATCGTTGTATGCCTTTTGGATGGTTCTACATTTGTTGAAGGGACTGGTTACGCAATTGATAATGTTGTCGATGATATGTGTTCCTTTTCTCAGTGGAGTGGTCATGGGATTAAAGGTGTTGGCTCGTTTGACTCAAGGGTGAAAGTAAAGGTAGTGTGCACGAGAGCGGAATTTTTATGCCAGTTGACTAAAGAGACAAAATAGGGGCTGAAATTAGGTCTCGAATTTGTTGTTACGGCTGCAGCGCCGGTTGAGACGATGTAGTTGAAAGAAAGTTTAAATTGTTTTCATTCCCCGCTAACTAATCAGATCGTTGATTTAGACGTAATCTTTGTCTTTCCTAGCGTCTATCTTGTTCAAGGCAGGACCCGTTTGATACACTCGTTGATATGATAGGAATGTGACTCACTTGATATATCAATTTATTCAACCTGTCGTTGGAACTCGACTGTTGAAGGGAGATTTTCCAAGCAACATAG
>NC_068989.1:54687201-54688475 GCF_001194135.2 Octopus bimaculoides
AAATGATTAGCGGTATTTCGGCTGTCTTTACGTTCTGAGTTCAAATTCCGCCGAGGTCGACTTTACCTTTCGGGGTCAATAAATTAAGTACCAGTCGTGTACTGGTGTCGAGCTAATCGACTGGATCCCTCCCCCAAAGTTTTGGACCTTGTGCCTAGAATAGAAAAGAATATTTAAGGCGGTGAGCTGGCAGAGATGTTAGCGCGCCGGGCGAAATGCTTAGCGGTATTTCGTCTGTCTTTACGTTTTGAGTTCAAATTCAGCCGAGGTCGACTTTACCTTTCATCCTTTCGGGCTCGATAAATTAAGTACCAGATGCGTACTGGGGCCAATCTAATCGACTGGCCCCCTCCCTAAAAATGTTGGGCCTTGTGCCTAGAGTAGAAAAGAATATACTTATCCATCGCTATTCCACACTACATAAAAAAAAAAATTATGAAATGCAAGATTTTACCCCGTTGGTGTTTGAACGCAAATGATACAGACTTGGAAAAATACTGCAGCACATTCTATCCGAAGCAGTCATTTTGTTGGCATTCATAACAATTACGCTTATTATTTCAAACTGAAGCAACAGCAGGCCAATATAGATCACATAAATACTGTAATTCTATTCATAAGTTTCTATTACACAGCGGTAAGCAGGATCTATGAGCAGTGTCAGGGAGTTAAATTTGAATAAAGGGCATATATAACATAGCGGTCAGTTGGTTCTTATCATTAAATGTCAAACAAGAAGGAGGGGAGGGAAACAGGTTCACTGACTCATCTGGCAAGATTTCTAATACCACGGGAATTGATTTGGTTTCGTATCTCTTCGACGGAGTGCGAACTGTGTGTGAGTATGAGATGGTGGGTTGGTAGAATCGTTGGAGCAACGGACTAAATACATTGTGCTTTTTAGTTCTGATCATTTGCTATGTGGAACCGATCTACGAACAAAAGCCATTCCACTTGTGATGATCCTGAGTTTTTTACAAGGGCGAGTCAAAAATTATCCGCACTCCTGTTTTTTCAATGTATTTGCACAAAAGCAGGGGATAAACAAGTACGCCATTTTTCTATATAGTCTCCTTCCTTTCTGATGCACTTGGTCCAGTGGTCCACAAGCTTGCGTATTTCCTCCAAGAAGAAGGTTTTCGGTTGGTCGTGCAACCATTTTTACACCTCTTCCTTCACATCTTCACCCGTAGGAAATCAACGACCTCGTAAGCCATCTTCGAGCGGTCCAAAGATATGATAGACGGAAGGGGCGATATCTGGGTTATAGACTG
>NC_068989.1:54689670-54689987 GCF_001194135.2 Octopus bimaculoides
TCTCTCTCTCTCTCTCTCTCTCTCTCTCTCTCTCTCTCTCTCTCTATATATATATATATATATATATATATATATATGGTATATGGTATATGTATGTATGTATGTGTATATGTATATATACATATGGTATAAGTATGCATGAATGTGTGTATATATATATGGTATATGTATGTGTGTATATATTTGAATATATATATTAATATATGATATATATATGTATATATATATACATACATGTACCATATACATATATACACGTACATATACGCGTATATACATACATACATACATATATATATATATATATATATATATAT
>NC_068989.1:54689997-54692656 GCF_001194135.2 Octopus bimaculoides
ACACACACACATATGCACACACACACACACACACACACATATATATATATGTATGCGCATGCGTGGGTGTGTTGTACGAATCTTGATTCCCAATCACATGGTTACGGGTTGAGTCCCACTGTGTGGCACCTCGGAGAAATGTCTCCTACTATAAGCCTCGGGCCGACCAAAGCCATGGGAGTGGATTTGGTGGTCGGAAACTGGAAAAAGCCCGTCGCATATATTTATATATATAGATAGATGTGTGCGTTTGTACGTGTGTGTATTCATGTTTGTGCGTCTGTGCTTGTACCCCCGGCATGCTTAACAACCGATGCTGGTATATTTATGTCCTCGTAACTTAGCTGTTCGCTAAAAGAGAACTTTAGAATAAGTACTAGTCCTACAAAGGCGGTGTTGCAGCATGACTGCAGTAAAATGACCGAAACAAGTAAAAGAATAAATTTATATATATATATACAGATATATATATAAAGACGGTTTTCAACACAGTTTATATGTCTGTGTTTATGTGTCAAATTCCACCATTAATATATTGGTCGTCTTGATGCTTTAGTAGTTGAGATTTGCGAGAAATACCCCAGTGGAATTGAACCCACAACTGCGTAGTTGCGAAACAAACTTTACCTACGCAACAGTACGTTCAAGTAAGATCGATTATGGTATCAATTATGATATCAAGACAATCTGACCATCAGCTGCTGTTTGCTTTCTTTGTTGCGTTTACGAACAAAAATTTTTACTTTGAGCGTCGTCATTTCGCCAAGCATTTACCAGCAACAGGCAATAAGTATCAAATGCATCTAGTTTAGTTTCACATCAGATTGCACCGATCTGCCTTGCTATTATGCTTGCACTCTGGTTCTAATTATAGCCTGCTGATACCACTGTTGCTGATGCGTCGTCGTCCTCGTCCTCCTTGTTCTTGTTTGTTTGGTTCATCTTCAGAACACTCCTAACTTAGCAGCCGGTAGGTCAATGACATTTCAACCCTCACCCTCATATTTTGTTTCCCTACAAGTATACCATAACAAAGACTATATTATTCAATATGCCCGTCTCTTTTTTAAAACTGTGGAGTGCGATTTGAATGAAAAGTAGCTGCTATTTCTACATTACTGTCGATTGGGAGGATACTCACTCACTGGATCAGTTATAGTTTGTGTGTAATTACTGGTGATTGTCAGTTTCATATCATTAGGTGCGCTGCTCTCATTGTGTAATTTTTATGAAATTAATTTTATACATTAGGCGCAGGAGTGGCTGCATGGCACCTTGGGTAAATGTCTTCTACTATAGCCTCCGGTCGACCAAAGCCTTGTGAGTGGATTTGGTAGACGGAAACTGAAAGAAACCCGTCGTATATATGTGTATATATATATATATATATGTGTGTGTGTGTTTGTGCGCCTGTGTTTGTCCCCCCACCATCGCTTGAAAACCGATGCTAGTGTGTTTACGTCCCCGTAACTTAGCGGTTCGGCAAAAAGAAACCGATAGAATAAGTACCAGGCTTACAAAAAATAAGTCCTGGGGTCGATTTTCTCGACTAAAGGTGGTGCTCCAGCATGGCCGCAGTCAAATGACTGAAACAAGTAAAAGAGTAAAAGATTATAATATTATATCATATTATATTATCATTTTATTCATTTTTTTTATATTATTGACCCTTATGAAGATTTATAAAGGAATTTTTGGATCACGAGAATAGGTCTCAATGTAATAATAGTTATTTTATTATCTTTTTTTTTTTTCACAATTTTATCCCAAACAAGACTTGAAGCTACTGGAGTGTAAATGCGTAAGGAGATACAAAGGAGAAGAAAAGGGAGCCTAAAATTCAAACAATATCGATTGATAAAAACCTTGAAGAATTGAATGTCATAGACCAGAGGAAACACAAGGTGATGGTGAGGGTAGTGAGTTCCAGTGAGCAGCTGTTTAAGGAAAGAAGTCATTAGAATAACAGGATTTTGATTTAGAGGAAGCTCAACAGAGTGACGATGCACCTGGAAGAGATGCGACTGACATGTTTAATTGTCTTGACATAGAGAGTTAGACAAGAAAGTTCATAAGAGAAATAACTATAACTATTCATAGAACGAAAATACGTTTTGACAATGAGTCAATTTGTGTCTCCCTAAAGCCCAAAGCCAGTAGCTTCAGGGCACAGTGTTAGTCGATTACATTGACCCCCAGTATTTAATTAGTCCCTTAATGTTATGTTCTGAAAGAAGGAGAAGTAAAGTTGACATCGGTAAAGTTGGAAATCAGAACGTAAAGATCAGGAACAATTAGTGCACATCATTTTACCCCGACTTCCTCACCATGCCAACGCCCGCAGCTCTGGCTGTAATAATGGTTTCAAATTTTGCCACACTAGCAGCAATTTTGGGGGAGGAGATGAGTCGATTATATTGACTCCAGTGTTCAACTGGTACTTATTTTATCGACTCCTAAAGGATGAAAGGTAAGGTCGACCACGGCGGAATTTGAACTCAGAACGAAGTGACGGGTTCAAATATCGCGAAGCATTTCGTCAAGTGCGCTAACGATTCTGCCAGCTTGCCGCCCTGCTCTCACTATTATTATTATTATTATTATTATTATTATTATTATTATTATTATTATTATTATTATTATTATTATTATTATTATT
>NC_068989.1:54697087-54702860 GCF_001194135.2 Octopus bimaculoides
ATACGCACAGCGTAATTTATTATATAAACAATATATGCGTATAAATTACGATTAAACCGGATGAAATATGTCACAGGGAATAACATTTTTATGACCGCCCAGCAGTAACTCTATTCAGTTGAATAGACGTCAGTGATTGGTTGAAATTACAGAAATACGACAACTTTAACATGGAATAACTTGCGAGGTACATTTTTTTGTTAAGAAGACTAAGAGTAAAAGATGTTTTATATGACACATTCTACCAGTGTCCCAAGTTTCAAAGTGTTTCGTTAGTGTTTCGTTAAGAAAATACTGGTGCCCCCATTTTGAAATAGATCCAAAGTGTGTATGATTGTCAAATTCACCGACAAAACTTATGCATTCATTCTTTAACAATGAACTACGTGATGAAAAATGAACTCTGTGACATTAAAATAACAGAGAATTTTCAAATAGAGTTCAACGATTTATTGTACCATTTCTGGGATGCGCTAATTAAAAGAAACATCTTCAAGCAATTCCAACTCATGGATTTTAAAGGCATTTTTATTATATGAATCTGAGAACCAAATGTGGTTATGGGATTTCACATTTTTCGTTGCTGAATCTAGTAACATAAATCATCTAGAGCTGAAATGCTTATAACAAGATCGTTGATTCAGCGTTGCAATTGCTCGCAGCTCAATTGTAAAAACGGAATGTGGTGCATTCTTCAGCACTGAAAGATCAGAAAACCGAAATGATATTACGGTATACTGCTGAGTGCTCCAGTCTTTTGTATCAGGTTCAAAATAGGTTTCCGGGTTTATACAATTATGAGATCAGATTTCGAATATGCAGAACTTCTTGTGATAAGATACAAGGTGGAGCACTTGATGATATTTAACTCAATTGAGTTCATTTACAATCGGATAATACTTTCAAATCTAAATACTGAAGTTTATCTATTTTGGTGGAGTTTTCTTAAATTTTCGATAGATATGAGGGTGCTTTGGGGCAATCAAGTATAGAAAATTGCTCTATCACTTTCAGATGCGATGTTTTTATTAATATTACATTTAAGTAAGAACTCTTTCCATATCACCTTACGAAGCAACTCCGAGTGTTGCATAATATCTGTTCTATACAATATCTCTGAGTTTTGCTAACCAATGCAAAAACAACCTTCGTGTAAGTTACATTAAATTTAAAACGTTCTACTCTGTTGACGTCTTCGGTGTCTCTGCTTTAGAAGCATTATAATTATCGCATTAATTAAGGCGTTATAGCATTTTAATTAATGTTGCTAAGTGTGTTCATGCATGATATTGTAAAATTAATGATTCATTATTTTTCCAACATAGGAGCGCCTCAACATGCTGTTATGCTTTCATATTTCGCCCATAATACGAAAAAGGTTCCCCAGAACTGCTCTACACTGTCATCCAATCTGTAGAAATAACAGCCATACATCCTAAAATCTTTAGATGTAAGGTTAAGTAGATAAATATAATTCAAGAAATCCAACATCATTTTGAAATATGACGAGATAGTCACGACTGAGACGCTGTTGACTGTAGATATTTTTGAATAAGGTTGATCTGGGCCAGGGATCACCAAACATTTTTCACGGCAGGCCAGCTGATTCAGATAATGACGAGTGCGGGCCGCATAAGCATTTTGTTCAATAAAATACACTGAATACACAAAAAATAGACAACGAACATATTTATTTACGAAAAAGTTATCGAAGAAGGTGACACCCAGTTTGCACATATCCGAATTTCACAAGATAAGTAGCAGAATGGTTAATGAGATATGTGAAACTGGTGTTTAGCTTTTAAGATATCTTAAAGAGAATTGCTTTCAAATGTTCATCAGTCAACCTCATTCGATGTGCTGACTTCATATACTTCATTTTTGAAAATGCTTGCTCAGAGACATAAGTTGTTCCAATCACTGATGCCATACCAGAGGCAAATGAACTCTCATTACAGGTCCTTACACAAAAGGTACACTGTGGCAGTGGGCCGGATGAACTCACGTCGTGGGCCAGAGTTTGGTGAACCCTGATCTAGGCAGACATCAGCAGTAACAACAGCTACTAATGCTATCTGAATTGAATTGATGGTAAGCGTAACCCATTCTAACAACATATTTTGCTAAGAAAATTCTGGACATCACTAAATACCTGACTGTTACCACCGATGCATAGAACCCAGAAGCCGTTGAACCGGTCGGTTTCTCATTTAGGTACGACCCTACATATTTGAGGGCAGCCGGTGAAGTCGATTAAATAAATTCAGTACATGTCTAGAACATATGTCATCGACCTTGGCGAGATTTGAAATCAAAAGTAAAACAACACCAAAAAGGAAAAGAAAGCGTTAACATATTTAATCTTATACACTAGACGGCTTCTGGTATTTCGCTATCATCAAATCCATTATAATTAATAAGAACATTGTTATTTCCTTTTCATTCTTCTCTCTCTCTCTCTCACTCTCTCTCTAGAATTGTGTGATTAGTTTCTTTATTTTTCTAATTTATTTTTCTCATTTCATTTAACAGAAATAATTTTCAAGCTAAATTTGTTTGTTTTCGTTTATCTTTATGTTATTTAAGTTCAAGGAGTTAATGACTTTAACAGGAGCGTTCATTTAAAGACTGCCATCTTAATTTACTTCTATTTCAAATTCTTTTAGCAGCTTTGTGCCAAGCAGAGGTCGACCGTATAGCAAAAGCAATTCAAAGAAGTAGAGGACTCTACAGATATCTAAAGTATTTTTATCATCTCATCAGATTTATTTTGCTGTATATAATCAACACAAGTGCTCCAAGCTGCTAATATAAATTTGACAGTTTCAAACAGCAATAGTAGTAATTAGTAGCATTTTTTTTCTCACAGGGGATTGATTTGAACGTTTGCTGACGTGGATCATTAGGTGTATGTAAACTAATACAATGTTTGCCTATTTTCTTACTGGCGGTGAAATAGCCGAATCGAGAGAGATGTCTCTCAACGTACTGTGTTCAAATTCTACCGAAATCAACTTTGCATTTTATCTGTTTAGGGTCGATGAATTACCAGTCAAGTGTGGTTAATTACGGGATTTCCTTGACCTGACAACAAATAGCATGAGACGTGCGAGCATACTATCCATGGGTAACCACTAGTTTTACATTACGCAGGATTGTGCTTTGGAGAGGAACCTTCCAGATGTAAATCTATGGTTTTGGGAGGCATAAGAAGGCTCCCGGAATAATTAGATTCTTACAGGAAAAAGGAAGATGAGAATAAATTAAATATATAATATAATAAAGGTAGGGTTGAAAAGAAGAGTTGAGCCTGAAAAGTCTCGCATATCTAAAAGTCAAGCTGCAATAATACAGTAAACGAACAGCTTTTACAACTTAACATTTAAAAGAATTATTTTATGGCCTAAATTAGGCTTCTGAATACTTACAATGTAAAAAAAAAAAAAAAAGTATTATATAAGACGATTCACAGGGCATTTTGATATTAAGGTAGAAATAAAAATGAAAATGATAGTATAAAGCATCTAGGTACACATAGGAGTGGTCAAAGAAAAACAGAATGGTAGCAATAAAAAAAGAAATATCAAAAATCTTTGTCTGAGGAGTCACAGTTTCAGAAATTCTCTACATGTTTCTACAAGTATTGAGTCATCCCATAAATAATGCGGTGTTTTCAACTGCATGAACTAAAAAATCGGAGGGGATCGGGATAAACTACCTACATCAACTTGCTATAAAAGCAGGTAGTAATTTTACCTTGTCCTTATTCTTAGTGCAAGAGTTCAGTCCGATTTTAACAGTTATTTTTACAACGCTATAATGGAAGTGACAAACGAGCAAATTCAGCATATTTTGCTTCATGAATTCAATAAAGGCAACAATGCAACGGAATGTTCAAGGAATTTTAATGCAGTATATGGGGATCGGACAATAGGCTTAAGTCAGTGTCAACGGTAGTTCCAGAAATTTCGAGCCAGAAACTATAGCCTAGACGACAAGCCTCGTCCTGGAAGAGCTGTAGAGCTCGATGAGAACGTCCTGCAAACACTGCTAGAACAAAATCCCATTGTAACTGTTAAGAAACTAGCAGAGAAGCTTGGATTTGGTCATTCAACCATTCAACGACTCTTGCGTGCCATCGGAAGAATCAGCAAACTGGATGAATGTGTTCCTCACAAACATTCGGAGTCTAATCGCGCGCTGAGAGTGAATGTGTGTTCTTCTTTGCTGTCACGTCTCACGAATGAACCTTTTTTTAACTGAATAGTGACTGGTGACAAGAAATGGGTTCTCTATAAAAATGTCAGTTGCCAAAGACAATGGGTAAGGAAAAGAGAAACACCAGCACCCCAGGCTAAAGAGGATCTTAATCCACGTAAGGTGTTGTTATTCGTTTGGTGGGATATGAAAGGTTTAGTCCACTTTGAACTTTTAAATCCCAACCAAACGATAAAAAAGGAGATCTATTGCGAGCAGATTGAGCGGCTTAAGTCAGCACAAGAAGAAAAATGATCATCTTTGGTTTCAAGATGAAAGGTGTTTTTCCATCAGGATAATGCTCGGCCATATACAACAAGGATTACATTCCAAATGCTGGAGCAGTTTGAATGGGAAACGATGCCGCACCCACCATATTCGCTGGACAATGCTCCATCTGATTATCATTTGTTCCGCAGTCTTCAAAATTATTTGGACGGAAAAAATATGAATTCTGTTGACAAGGTCAGAACAGTACTGGAAGAGTATTCTTCGTCACAGACAAATGGATTTCGGAAAAGGGGCCTTGCAAGTCGATCAGATAGATGGAAGAGCATTGTAGAAAATGAAGGAGAGAATATTTTAGATTAAAAAAGAGCTTTGTTGATATTAATTTTGAAAAATAAAAAAAAGTATTAAAAAAATCCCAATATTTATGAGATGAGTGGAGGCGCAAAGGCCCAGTGGTTAGGGCAACGGACTCGCGGTCGGAGGATCGCATAAATAAACTTGTTTCGCGTTGGCAAAAGTGTGTTGATTCTGATGGTGTTTATTTCGATTCATAAAGTTTCCTTTGAGCCGAGATATGTGCATCTGAATTTAAAGGTTAAAGACCGCAAGAACTGTTTTGACAACCTAATACATATATACACCCACACTCGTATATACATATATATAGTTTCTATACCGTGTTATAATCAGTGTGTATGTGTGTGTGTGTGTGTGTGTCTGTGTGTGTGTGTATATATATATATATATATATATACGTGTGTGTGCGGGTGTGTGTGTGTGCGTGTGTGTGCGTGAGCAGTGTGTATGTATGCATAACAGTTACAGGTTTATTAATACTGTGTTGTGTAGGATACCAGTAAATTAGTGAGGTGGACCCTGGATATATACTAATACGGATTATCAGAGGTTCTGGACGTTTAGTGTCCGGAAAGAGTACCTACAAACACACATATTACGCGCGCACGCACGCACACAAACACACACACACATAAACACGTATATAATCTGTGTGTACTTGTGTGCATGAAACGACAATGGAATGGAATTATGAAATAGAATAATAGTTTCCGTTTCAATGAAACCCATTTTACAGTTTCTGTTATTGGTGTGTTCTACGGTAATTAAAATTCTTACAGTCTCGCTCAGTTTTATTCAGCGTTCTCACTGACACACAACGCCTTTCTATTTGTTGTTACATGTACCAGCCTGACTTCTGTCATTTTCCCACAAACAGCATGACCGCAAACAAATACAGTGGGGAACTATTATATATATATATATATAT
>NC_068989.1:54703087-54708450 GCF_001194135.2 Octopus bimaculoides
ATATATATATATATATATATATATATATTATTTCTTTCAGTCATTTGCTGGAGCACCGCCTTTGGTCCAACAAATCGACCTCCACGACTTTTTCTATTATCGGTATCTTTTGCCGAACTACTAGGCTACTGGGAATTACACACACACACATACACACATATATATATATATATATATATATATATCCGACAGGCTTCTTTCAGTTTCCGTCTACCAAATCCACTTACAAGGCTTTGGTCGGCTCGAGGCTACAGTGGAAGACACTCGCCCAAGGACCCACGCAGTGGGACTGTACCCGGAACCATGTGGTGGGTAAGCAAGCTACTTACCACACAGCCACTCCTGTGGTCATGCTGGAGCACCTTCGTAGTTTTGAGTCGTTACTTATGATAATACTTCGACTGATTTCTTCAGGCTGAGGGATTTCACATCACTACTCCTATATGTGCCTTTGTCCCAGCTGTTGGCCTATTTAGCGTTTAAGGGAATTCGATTATGCTGCCCTCATCTGTACTTCATGCTGGGCCGTCGATTCATCCCGCATTGCGGGAAAGTGGATGTCTAGTTCCTTTTTGAAGACATCTACGTCCCCAGAAAGGGCACTATTGGCTGAAATTGGCTGACTTTTGTCTTTAAGGAAGCCATGCAGCCACCCTCCCAGTTTAGCAGCAATGCCATGGTCTCACAGATTGACATTTCATACCATAATCTACCTTATCAAAGGCCTTTGCAAAGTCAAGATGTATGTATGTATGTATGTATGTATATGTATGCATGTATTTATATATATGTGTGTATGTATGTATGTATGTATGTATGTATGTATGTATGTATGTGTATGCATGTATTTATATATATATATGTGTGTGTGTGTGTGTGTGTGTGTGTGCGTGAATATATGTATATATGTATAGATATGTATATATAAGGACAGAAATACCTCCTTATTTGACACCGTTGTCAAGCGAAAATTCATGAGATAACTCACCATTAAAGACTACCTATGCTTTGATGTTTCTATGTATTTCCTTAAAGGTGCGTGTAAAATGTGTTGGGCAACCCAGTTTACACAAAACGATCCACAGCGCCTCCCTTTTTGCCGTATCAAATGCCTTAGTTAAATCTATGAAGACCTGGTATAGTGGCATTTGTTCCGATGAGCGTTTCTCCTGAACCTGCCTCATAGAAAGTATTATAACCATTGTTCCTCGGTCAAGTCTGAAACCATACTTCGGGACTCACTTGTGGACACACATTTTCAATGATACGTTCTAACATGATCCTTGAAAGTATCTGCGTTGTACGTGACAGAATAGTTATCCTAGAATTACCAAACTGTCATATTGTAAGGCAATATCTTGACTTAAAAAAATATATAATGTTCACAAAGAACATTCCTTCAGAGTCAAATTCCAAAGGGTAAAGATGTACAAGAAACTTGAAATTTGAATAATATCTGTCACTTGTGTTTTATACTCTGTCAGTCAGGAGCTGGTCTTAAAAGTCGCCTGAGAGCTCATCAACAGAGGGATTGTGCAGTATGATGGGGTGAGATATGTGTGTTGATTGGACGGCTATCATCTGTCAAGATGAAGCAATCATCATATGTATGCATGTATGTATGTATGTATATATGTGTGTGTACGTATGTATATATATATATATATGAGGGAGAGTCAAATATTATACACACTCTTGTTTTTTCAATATATTTACGCAAAAGCAGAGGATAAACAAGTACATCATTTTTCTATATAATCTTCTTCTTTTTCGGTTCACTTCGTTCAGTGGTTCACAACCTTGCGTATTCCCTCTAAGAACAAAGTTTTCGGTTGGTCGTGCAATCGTTTATGCACCGCTTCCTTCACATCGTCATCCGTAGGAAATCGACGACCTCGTAAACTATCTTTGAGCGGTCCAAAGATATGATAAGCGGAAGGGGTGACATCTTAGTTTAGGCAGAGTTTTCCACCACATCAAAACCCAGTTGGTTAATGGTTTCAAAGGTCTCAGCGGCTGTGTGTGTACGTGCATTGTCATTTGATGCGAAGTGCAGGCTTCAGTTTGTTAGCCAATGAAGCACTGTATCTTGCACTGTTGATCGTGCATCCCTTTTCCAGGTAGTCTTTCAGTATAGGCCGTTCTGAATGCCAAAATAAAGGGTTAGCATCACCTTCCCTGCAAAAGACTGTCTTGAATTCCTTCGACGCTGGCAAGCCAGGATGTTTTTACTCCATACTCTGTCTCCTAGAATCTGCCTCATAACGATGGACCCACGTTTCATCTGCTGTGACTGTTCTGCTCAAAAATTACTCTCCCTCAATGTTGTTGCGATCGAGTAAACATCGGCAAATCACAAGACGTTTGCGCTTGTGCTCTGCAGTAAGTTCTTTTCGCACCCGTCTTGCAAAGACTTTATGGAGGCCGAGCTCATTGTGGATCATCTGACAAGTAGAACCATGACTAATCTGCAGAGAACGAACTACCTCATCGATGATAACTCGCCGGGTCACCATTGCCATCTCTCGAGCTTGCCGAATCTTCTCGTCAGTGGTGGAGGTTGACAGGCATCCTGCTTTCTGTTCGTGTGTCATGCGTGTCCGGACACTTTTAAACTTCTCGTCTACTCATACGCACCTCTTCGCGGTAGTGCAGTCTCCGTATTGTGCTAAAAGCCTCCGAAGAATTTCAGCACCTGACACACCTTCCGACCAGAGAAATCGGATCACTGTTCTTAGTTCTTCTTTGGTGCACATTGCTAGTGGAACGGCAATGCTTACACTGTAAAGCCAGAAAGAAAAATGGCGCAATTAGGCTTAAACTTCGGTTTAGTGACCACAATAGTAGCAGCTATATGCACGCATGCGTAGAAAGCAGTGTGATAATAATATAGATATGTTAAGGTGAAAGTGCGGATAATTCTTGACCTCCCCTCACGTGTGTGTGTGTGTGTGTGTGTAAAGTTATTTTTTTGTTTCAATGACCGCGACATTTTTAAAAATCCATTTGGTCGGTATTCACGGAACCTATATATTAGCTGCTTTACTCTCAGGTTTCGTCCATCTAATGGCTACTATTTGCCAACATAGGTACATTTTGCTGAGTAACCAGTGTAGTATGAGTGAGCCTACGCTAATTTCAGTGCGAATTTCTTCCGAAGTCCGTGCATCTTTATCCTGAACTAATTAACCATACTTTTCGGAGAAGCAACACAAGGCTAAACATATAAGAACGCCATTGTGGATTTAATCAAAGCAGTTTATGACTGGTTCACATTTTATCAAATCTGTAGAGATAATGGCAAAGTTGACCTGTGCAAAATTTGAACCCAGAACTTACAGGGAGGAAAGTAAAGTCTGTGTGATCTTTCTGATATCAGTACAAGAGCATTTATTTACGGATCAAGCTTACTGTTAAATCGACATCATTCCTTCACTGGTAGTTATTTTATCGAACGGAATACGATAAGATGTAAAGTTTACCTTTATAGAATTCAAATTCATACTGTAAAGGGTCATAACCTAAGGTAGATGATCCTTTCTAACATAGGCATTGTTATAATATGGATCCTCGTCCACTTGTATGTTGTAATCGGTACTATCTCATACTCGTCTCCACTGTTGTAATGTGGGTTCCTCCCACTGGTGTGATGTGTGACTACCGATGTACTGTAGTTGCTTTTTTACGCTAGTAGCCACAATAGTTACTAGTAATTGGACACCGTTATATCTCTTCGTACCGGAATAGTAATACTCTAACTTTTTCTGTCTTACTAACGCTGATAGCTCCACATGACACCGAATAGAAGTGTCGATTCCCAACTCTCGACTCTCGGCTCTCACTTGACGATCGGCTCCTGGTCTACTTATAATAGGAGTCTCCTACAACTTCTTACCGGGAGGGATGTACAGTTTCACTACACAACTGGCACAAAGCCTGAAATTTTGGCAGAGGGCTTGTCGATTACATCGACCTCAGTGTTCAACTAGTAATTATTTCATTGACCCCGAGATGATGAAAACCAAAGCCAATCTTGTGACATTTGAATTCTGAACGTGAAGCCGGAAGAAATGCAGCTAAGCCTTTTGCTGCCTGGCGTGCTAACGATTCTTATTTCTTTATTGCCCACAAGGGGCTAAACATAGAGGGGACAGACAAATGGGTTAAGTCGATTACATCGACCCCAGTGCGTACCTGGTACTTAATTTATCGACTCCGAAAGGATGGAAGGCAAAGTCGACCTCGGCGGAATTTGAACTCAGAACGTAACGGCAGATGAAATACCGCTAAGCATTTCGCCCGGCGTGCTAACGATTCTGCCAGTTCACCGTCTTAACCCGGGCTAAAATAACATCAATAATGTAGTGTGAGCATCTGGGAAACACGGGTTTAGTTACGTTTTTCGCCTAAAAAATATCTGCTGCACCTAGAAACGTTCAATAATAATAATTCTGGAGCACCATTTCTTTATTGGTTTCTGTTAATTAACCGTAGTTCATCTTGGAGCACTACTTTAGACGCTATAGTCAATTATTATCGACCACAGAACAAGGCTGGTACTTGCATTATGTAGTTTTCGATTGCTGAAGCATAGGAATCTAAATCGACTAGGGCCAGATGGTTCTGTTAAGGCCGGGTAACAAATTAATACTACGGAGGAAAGAACTCGAAGAAACCTAAGTAGCGGACACGACAAAAGTATTTCGTCTAATTATCTACTGACTGTTGCTTATCCACCAACCAAATCAATAAAACTTCTAGATAAAGAATATATATATATATAAAGTAGTGTTATGAACTGAGGGAATTGCTAAACAAAGAATGGGTTAACACAGAAGAATCCCTCGGGTGTAAACAGGTAGAGTGACCTATTTCAGGTAACTTTGTTCGGCCGATCCAATAAAGCTCTTTCAGTGAACTGACCGGTAGATGGCATAAATCAATAGAAAGTTCTAAAGGGACCCATCCTTTGAAATATCTGCATCAACTTCCGGCTTATTGATTATAGAGTCAGAACGTACACAATTGTGTAACATGCCTGCCAGCCAGTGCATATCACACTTGCTTGACTAGTCGTGTCACGTTGAATGGAGAAAAGTTCTAGAAATAAGTCAAGGCAGGTGATGGTGGTGGTAGAGGTGGTGGTTGTGGTGATGGTGATGGTGGTGGTGGTGGTGGTGGTGTTGATGTGGTGTTTATGTAGTCGGGATCGTTGTTGAAGAGGGTCAGAAGAGGGAGGAGCAAGAAAAGAAAGACAGCTAAGACTATAAATGTTAGCGTTTAGTATACAATACAAACACACACACACACACACACACACACACACACACACACACACACACACACACACACACACACACACA
>NC_068989.1:54708633-54709365 GCF_001194135.2 Octopus bimaculoides
TAGCCTGGTACTGATTCTATCGGGCTCTTTGCTGAACGGCTACATTAAGGGAACATAACAAAACTAACATAGATATATCTATATATACATACATACATACATACATACACACATACATATGTGTGTGTATGTGTGTGTGTGTGTTCTTTATTTTGCATCTATTTTACAATTTTTACAATTTATTTATTTCGTTACATAATTATTTATCCTTACAGATATATCATTATTATATCATTTAGAATTTTTAATTTATTTTAGTTTACCTTTACTTTTACTTATTTTTTACCTATTTCAATTATAACCTTTGCAAATACATGCATACAATATACAACATATAACTTTTTAAACTTCCTTAATTTATTACTTGAATCCCTTCGAGAAAGATGTAATATTAGTTTTATATATTAAAAAAAAAAGAAAAAAACTCTGAAGAGATCCAGCCCCATACAGTTTAGAACGATAACTAATTCTTAACATTGGATTTGACCCAAATGCTTCGAGTTGTGAATTACTAAGGGGCCAGAAACGAATCCTATGTAGTTTTTTTTATTTTCTTTTGTACTTTTTAAAATTTATTTCTATTCAAAATTTAACTTCAAACTATGATACAAATAAATTAACTATATATCCTCAACACTCTATTTTCTTTATTATTATTATTATTATTATTATTATTATTATTATTATTATTATTATTATTATTATTATTATTATTATTATTATTATTATTAT
>NC_068989.1:54710202-54712538 GCF_001194135.2 Octopus bimaculoides
ATATATATATATGTGTATATATATATACATATATATGCATCTATGTATATATAAATATATATGTACATATAATTTCTCTCTCTCTCCATCTCTTACACACACACACACACACACACACACACACACACACACACACACACACACACACACACGTATGTGTGTGTACATATATGGGCCTTTCTTGGTAAAACTAGATCTTGTAGACAGAAACTGAAAGAAGTCCATCATATATCCGTGGTCTGATCAATAAATATCCGGATTGTTGCCATAGTGATGAAGCTAGAGCACGTAGATTAAAGCTGATTGGCACAGATTGACCATGAACTCTGCTGTGCATGCGCATTAAGCTTTCACGTTCTAGCTTACTTCCGCTGTTTACAGCAAGGCTTAGAAAGAAGGTGTGTTGCGTGTGATCGTCGCATTGACAATGACAGAGAAAGCTGAGCATAGAACCAGCATCAAATTTTGCCAAAAGCTTGGCGATACCTGTTCAGAGGTCTACGCAAAGTTTTCAAAGAATTTTCATCGTTTTCGATACAACCAACGAGATCTTGTGCAACTGAAACCCGAGTGGCTTTTTGGTCACTGAAAACAGTTTTGGTACAAACTTGGCAGACACGCGTCTCATACTCAAATCTTCAGTGATAATGAACTGAACTGAACCATAACTAATCTGCACATCCTCTGGTAACTCACGAATAGTGATTCAACGATTTCCCCACCCAGCTACACGCACATCTGCGATGTTTTTCTCAGTCCTGCTGGTTGCGTTTTTCTCAGAGCGTTCGTCATTATCGACATTTTTTCGGCCATCTTGAAAACATCTGAACCACTGGTACACTTGTGTGCGGCTCATTAACTCCTTTCCATGCACTTTCTGCAACTTTGCGTCAGCCTCTGATCAGGTATCGCCATGACAACTTTTACTGTCATGGTCAATGCAACGATCACGCTACACACCTTCCTTTCAAGCACTTCTGTAAACAGCAGAAGTCAGCTAGAATGTTAAAACTTAGTACGCATGCACAACAGAGTTCAAGGTCAATCTTCGCCAAGCAGTTTCACTCTGCATGTTTTAACTTCGTCACTATGGCAAAAGACCGGATACTTATTGATCAGACCTCGTATGGCCGCTGTCAAATGGCTGAAACAAATACAAGACAAAAAGAGAATATATATGCATATGTTCTTGCGGGGGGGGGAGGTGTTTTTCCCCTCGCCGTAGCTTGATAAGCGATGCGGGTGTACTTATGTCCCCTTAACTTAGCGGTTCGGCTCAAGAATCGATAGAATAAGTACTAGACTTTCAAAGAATAAGTCCTCAGGTGGTGCTCCAGCAAGGCCACAGTAAAATGACTGAAGCATTAAGAAAATAAAAGAATAAAAGAATAAGTATATATAGAAAATAATGTATAACTTAATCTAGCCTCAGTAATTTTGTTTTGTTTTTGTTTTTGTGTTTAATTATGTTTTGAGTCAGTCTGGTACCTCACTAACATATCGCTAAATTTTTATTCGCAGGGCGACTCGACCTCATTCACTGCAATGATTCGGTGCAAACAATATTCTACACTAGGTAGGTAACAGCTTGGCTGCAATTGCTTATCTATCTATATATATATACATATATATGTATGTATGTGTGTGAATGCGCACGTACACGCTCGCGTATATCACATTTTTAAACAATTATGTCTATAGAGGTCAACTTGCCTCGATTATATATCAATGCGGGTGATAGTGTTGTTGTGTTTGTTGACGACGACGACGATGGTGACGACGACGACGACGACGACGACGACGATGATGAAGGTGACGATGATGATGATGATGATGATGGTAACGATGATGACAACGATTACGCTAGCGACTAAGACTACGACGACGACGATGATGAATATTAGCGTGAACATCATGGTGACTATAACGGTGTTGATGTGGAGAAGATGTTAAAGGAAATTTAATAGGGACGAAGAAACTTGCTTGAGAGTAGAGGCAATGGTAATAACTAACTACGACAATGAGCTATGCTCGTCCAGAATAACATCAACTATTACTTTGGACAAAAGTGTTTGCACGTCTTTCTCAAAATAATGTAATTGCTATTTTGTTTCACAATTGTAGCGGAACAGAGAGAACCAATTTACCATTCTAACAGCAAAAACTTCTGCAACGTTAGGCAGAGATGTAAGTCTCCATCTATCTAATTTCTTTAAACCATTCTAAAATCAATCAAAGGGATTTTGAAGCTGTTACAACCATAATATATTAGAGGTCCACGTTTGTTTCTTTATATTTACCAATAAAACTCAGTGGATAATAAATAATTTATCCTC
>NC_068989.1:54712729-54714666 GCF_001194135.2 Octopus bimaculoides
TATATATATATATATATATATATATATATTCTAAGTTAGTCTGGAACATCATAACAACATCGTGAAATGGCGCTTAGCGGAACGATTCGAACTCATTCGCTGCAATGATCCGGTGCAACAATTCTAGGCATTAAGTAACAGCTTGTCCGCAATTGCTTACATCATGCTATTGATTTACCTCCCATAATTTTCGTACAACTATGCTATGTAAATAGTAGCTATTTTATTGATAAAAGAATTTTTAAGAAGGAAGAAAGTGATTTCAACTCATCCAATATGGTTTATTTATATGGCTACTGACTACACTATCGTACATGTATCGTTATAAATTTGTCTTTCCTTAAAAGAGAAAGTCAGGAGGTGTTTAACAAATATGTCTCTTCTAGTTCAATTCTTCGCATTGCGTATCCTTTTTTTTCTTTTTTTTACATTGGGTATCACATTGAAGGACTCAGTTAAACCATCCCACACAGTAATTATTTAATGTCTGGTACTTATTTAATCAGTCAGCCTTTGCTGAACTGCTATGCTATGGAGACGTAAACAACATGACACCAACTGACAGTTGTCAGTTGATTGGGGAAAAACACAAATTAACTCTCACACACACACACACACACACACACACACACACACACACACACACACACACACACACACACACACACACAGATGTGTATAGATAGATAAGATAGATAGATAGATAGATAGATAGATAGATAGATAGATAGATAGATAGATAGATAGATAGATAGATAGATAGATACGACGTGCTTCCGCACAGTTTCAATCTATCAATTTTACTAACAAAGCGTTGGCCGATCCGGTGCTATAGTTGTGCAAGACACTTTGCTGAAGGTGCTACGCAGAGGACTAAATGCGAGACTATATGTTCGCGAAGCGAACTTCTTAAATCTTAACTTCTTAACCTCACAGTCATGCCTATGCCATAGAAAAATATTAATTATAATTTAACGGTATAAAATTGTACAGAAATTTGACCCACATGCTGAATACATGTGAGGACCACTCGATACAAAAATCGAGAATTTCTATACCATTAGGTGTATTCCTTGTGCAAGGCATTGAATTTATATTTGAAATTAGGTAATAAGAACAGAGAGATGGTTACATCAACGCTCATAGGCGCCAAGCCAAGCAAATATTGGCAAGATGTTTGTCCAGACACAGTATAATTCATTAGGGAAATTCATTTTGGCTACGTTAAGAGGTTATAGACATAAACCCACTTGATCGAAGCAACTTGATTAGGCATCCTGTCACTGGTATGAGTTTGTGACTTGAACTGTCGGGTAAGATAGTAAACTTCTTTCGCTTCGTCTACTTGGCAATAGATTAGACAAGTGGATAGAGAGAAAACTGCACGAAATGGGAAATGACCATATCTTTTTCATTGATAAAAGTACTAATATCAAATCATCATACAACGACGTAATAAAATAAATAAGATGTACAAAGAGCTTCGCTGCTAATTAATAAATTTTGTTGATTAAGCCGGCGTACTGACAGAATCATTAGGCAAAGCCGGGAGAAATGTTTAGTGGCAGCAGAGGTTTCCCACCTGAGCGGGACGCTGGTCCATCGCAGGTGATCTGCTATATGCAAGAGAAAAGAGTGAGAGAAAGTTGTGGCAAAAGAGTCAGCAGAAGTTCGCCATAACCTTCTCCTGGAGCCGTGTGGAGCTTGGGTGTTTTCCTTCATAAAAACACACATCACCCGGTCTGAGATTCGAACCCGTGATCCCTCGACCGCTCTAACCAATAAGCCATGCGCCTCCACATCAATAAAATTCCATAGTAATACTTTTATTGTGTAAGATTAAAACATCGTTGGAAGACGATGAGGTTAATAAGAACAGGTGTTCAAGTAATAGTAACTTCTACACGTACTCATATGTATGTGTCTGTGGGTGGGGG
>NC_068989.1:54715520-54716912 GCF_001194135.2 Octopus bimaculoides
TAAAAGAAATGGAAAAACTTTCAAAATACAAAGACCTGGAAATAGAGATAACTCGAATGTGGAATCTAAAAACAGAAACAATTCCTATTATAGTAGGTGCCTTAGGTATAATAAAAAAATATTCAGACAAATACATAACAAAAACACCAGGACTTACAAATATATATAACATACAGAAAATTGCACTACTGGGCACTGCACACATCCTACGCAAAACACTTTCAATACAGTAACCATAAGAGCACCACAGCAAACCACAGCACATACCCAAGGCGCACAGAGCTGCGCTCGGTAGTGAAGTGAAAGCACTTTATAAAAATAAAACTACTGAACAATAATAATAATAATATTAATAATAATAATTTCTATTCTAGGCACCAGGCCTGAAATTTGATTATGAAAATGTTCAGCCATCCATTCCTGTGTTACTAGAGCCATGTGTGATAGTGCAGAGTCTTACTGAAACTCATATGGCTTTCCATTACATACACTGTGTATCCAGGGCTTAACACTTATTTCCAGGACTTCAATGAAGGCACAGAGTTAACTCTAAGGTGTTGTGGAAAAAAGTAAGGAGGTATCACATGTCCTTCATTGCTGACAACCCCTAAAACCATGACAGATGCAGGAAATTTTGTGTGCATAACACTTGGAACTGTCATTTCTTCAGTTAACTTTTTGATCTTGGTCGAAGTTTTTCTCGTTTGAGTAAAACCAAATCAAATCTTCTTCTGGATTTTTCAGTTTCTTTAAGAGCCTTTTAGATCTGATGTAATGATTTTCTTTTGCTTTTCTGACAAATTGACCTTTCCACATCATATAAGACATATCTAATGCTTTCGTGGACCACATTTCTGACTGTTCTTTCTGACACATGGAGATCTTTTACAATTGACTTTATGGATTTTCTGGGATTGTAATCAATGGCCTGTTGAACTTGTTGGATAAATTCATGCGTTCTCATGATTTCAGAGCGTTTAGAATGTTCTTTATGCTTTAATACTGGTAATATGTTTCTTCAGTCTCTAGCTTCTTACAAACTTTGTAGACGAAGGATCTGGCAACTTTTAAAAAATCGAAATATTTTTAAATCGCTATACTCAGCCTTTATAACTACAATAACAGCATGTCGCTTAATTTCTTGAGCAAGCTGAGGGTCTGCCATTATTATTTTCTGAAACAAAGATTATACAGAGTTAGCAATAAATACAGCAATGGCCCCCAAAATGGCATGTCCTCAAATACCTTACGCACCCTGTATATATAATCTAGAACGCGCACACATATTTTCACGCATAGACCTATTTGCAGAAAAACATTTGTGTCCCGGAATGACAACTAATTTTTTCAATATATGTGTGTGTGTATGTGTGTGTGTGTGTGTGTGTGTGT
>NC_068989.1:54718788-54722851 GCF_001194135.2 Octopus bimaculoides
TATACGATTCTGATGATTGCAGTTAAATTACAAATCAGGCTGATGAGGAATAGACAAATGGTAAGAATTTGTTAAATCCGAACCAAGTTCCTGTTTAATAATGCTTTTTTAGGTGATTTTAAATGTCTTGCCCGCTCACGTTTTTGGTATGCTGCTATATTTCATGTTGAGAACAATTTAGGTCTTAATAGACACAAGATGTGATCTATTTCTAGCGCATTAATTGTCCACGTTAGTGGTCGACGTTATTTTTTAAAATATAGATAGATAGATAGATAGATAGATAGATAGATAGATAGATAGATAGATATTAAATATATGTTAGTCTAATTGTCTCTCTGTCTCGCTTTTTCTCTTTATTTCTCAGATTCTATCTTTTCTTTTCTGCCTCCATGCATCTATATATACCTCAACCTAATTATCTCCCTTTTTCTTTCTTTTTCTCTCCCACTCTCTCCCTCTCTCTCTCTGTCTCTGTCTCTGTCTGTCTGTCTGTCTCTCTCTCTCTCTCACTCACTCACTCATTCTTCCACTCTCTATCTCTCTCTCTCCTTTTCACTCTGTTTCACTCTCTTTTTTCCGTTCATCTTGATATTTTCTTGCTTTTGTTCCAAAAGTCTACAAAGAGGGGCGTCATTATTCTGGATGTGTAAGAACACACACATGACCATATACGCACGTGCATACACACACACACATGCATACACTTACACACATGCATACACTCACACACATGCATACGCACAGGTGCACGCTCTCTCTCTCTCTCTCTCTTTCTTTTACTCTTGTTTCATACGCTTCTGATTCTGGACTGCATCCATACTGTCTCATCGCGTTCAAGGGTATTAGTCGATACTATCGACAATACTCATTCCGTCCGCTGAACACACTTACAAACACAAAGTATATATATATATATATAGATATATATATAAAGAGACAGAGACAGACAGACACAGACAGAGACGCACAGACAGAGATCACGAAACAACGAGTTTGGATAAGACAGAGAAAACAAAGAATACACGGTGTCAGAAAATGCGAAACTGAAAAATAAATAGAAGTATACAGCGAAAAAAACAACAATCGAAGAAGTGCAAGATGAAAATAAAAATTCCACTGGAAGAAGCAAAATAATTTAATGTTTCTGGGAACAATCTTTATCAAATCGAAGGAAAAGTATTAAGAGAAGCAAGGAAAGAAGAAAATATATACGATATCGAATATAGGACGTCTGCTTATATGTCAGGTCTAGTTTAGTATGATAGTTGGGAAGTAGGATAGTTGAGAAGTAAAATTCCTCCATATTTAAGTGAATCTGATTAAAACACTCCTTTCTACATCTTATTTTTATTAACTGATAATCGATAGGTTCAGTTGAAAACAGAATTTGTGCTATTAATAGATTCAATAAGTCGGTGAGAAACCAGAAACAGCCTTTCAATGACATCTTTGAGAGATGCTGTTTTCAAATTTTTGTTACCTTGACATCTACATTTTCAGTGCTAATTGTTAGCTAAGCGTTATTCCTACTGGAGCGAAGTCCTTTGGGGCACAGGGATATGTAACACACTACATAAGTACCAATCTTGAGAAATTAGGTTTCTCAAAACCAGAAAGGCAAAAGATGATTCGAAGACTACAGATCCAAACCATCACTGGAACTGTAAAGATGTGCAAAACTTTCCAAAAGTTTATCATTTAAGTATATATGAGCATGTCTAGAGATGGAAGTATACGCATGAGAATACATACATAAAACAAACATAGAAATCTGCACATGCACTGACTCAAATACTGCATATATACATACATTATGCAAAAATACCCTGTTGATGTGGTTGAAATTCCATTGAAGGAGCCTTGGATCTAGGTAAGAAACCAGCCCCTTCTCTATTAGCAACAAATCCTAATAAAACTGAATAATGACATACATACATGTATGCTTCCATACATTACATACATACATACATACATACATACATACATACATGCATGCATACATACATACATGCATACATGCATACTTATATACATATATATATTACAAGTTCAGGTTTATACCTGTAATTATTGGGGCCCTGGAATATGTAACACACTGCCTAAATACCAATCTTGAGAAGTTAGGCTTCTCAAAACCAAGATGGAGAAAGCTAATTCGAAGACTATAGATCCAATCCATCACTGGAACTATAAAAATGTGTAAAACTTTCCAGAAGTTTATCATTTAAATGTATATGAGTATGTCTAGATATACAACTATATGCATGAGAATACATACATTCAAATCTGCACACACACATATACATACATACATACATACATACATACATACATACATGCATACATACAAACATGCCCTGTTGTTGAAGTTGAAATTCCAATGAGGGAGGCTTGGGTCTAGGTTAGAAACCGGTTCTTTCTCTATTGGCAAGAAATCTTGAGATAAAACCGAATAATGACATACATACATACGTACGTACATACATACATACATACATACATACATACATACATACATACATACAAGGTGGCTGTCAGCGAGTAGACGAGTATGATCATCGCTGACAAATGATCATATCCTAGAAGTTGAAGACAATGGCTATCAGCAATGCCTCTGGTGAAATTTAAAGTCAATTAAAGCTTACAGAACATCGCAAAGACTGACTTCCATAGTCAAGTATTAGAGAAACAAGCAAGTGCAATATCAAGATCTGTGGTTTCGCATTGAGGTAGGTACTATTTCTGAATTTCCTTCTCCTTGGGAGATGTCTAGACAAAGACTCGGGTAAGCTCACACCCAAATTTTAGATGATTGTTGATTCTACTGGGTTATTTTTTTGTCCTGCAGATTATCCAATGAAAACCACAGTCCTTCCTTGCCAAGCAGGCTTGCTAAGGTTGCCGGTTTAGTCACCGACGGACCCACCATGTGACAGGTTGTACTTGGTTACATGTTAGTTACCATAGCATTGAGAGTTACTTGACATAACAGACACACAAACACACACATAATCCCACACGCACTGACGCACACACACATGCAGGAGAGCATGCACACTGAGGCTGACCGAGATTCATATAAGTATAATAAATTTGTTAGTTATGTAGATAAGAAATGAAGACAACGTGCCAGAGAAAGACATTGTGTAGGCGGTACAAAGAGAGTGTGTGGTGCATGTGTCTGACTGCCTGTCTATCTATCTGTCCGTGTGTTACCGTGTGTATTTGTATAAATGTATGCTTGTATGTGAGTATGTATATTTATGTGCATGAGTGTTATAGATTTCCAGTCTATTTGTGTGTGTGTGTGTGTGTGTGTGTGTGTGTGTGTGTGTGTGGCTGAAATGAATCGAAATGATCGATGATGCACATCGACAAAGGGGAAGGTGAGTCAGAAGATAAGGAAAGACAATTTAACAGAGGGAGAAAGAAAGAGAGAGAGAGAGAAGGTGCATTAGTCTTTTAGTCAATAAAGTTAGAGAGTGCCACCGGAAATCGATGAAGGAGAGGGAAAGTTAGAGGAGGGCGTCGAAGGTCATCAGATAACACTTCATGCATAAAAACACACGCACACAAAATACTGACAATACACATATGTCAACTAATTACCCTACACCCAAATATATATACACACACACGAACACTCACACGAACACACAAACATACATGCCAACTGATATCGTATACTTACTCATGTATATATATAAATGGGGAGGTGTATATGTGTGTGCATATATATATATATATATGTATATATATATATAAACAAATAGTGAATGAGTATATGCATATATACGTACAGGTATGTGCATACCGACACCCACCTGTATGTATAGGTGCATATCTGGGTACAGGACATTGCAAACAAACGTAGACGAGAAAACACACGAGCCACATAGAGAACATTCTACTTCATCAGCTACCCACGTTTTAACACCGGCGTTTCGACGAGCTTCGGGCAGGACGCATCGTTAAAACGGCTCATCCCATGGACCGCAGATTAAATTTGTGTACGCAAATTAAATCTACCCATGGAGGAATGTAGTGGCGGACAAAAAAC
>NC_068989.1:54724039-54729319 GCF_001194135.2 Octopus bimaculoides
ATATATATATATATATATATATATATACATATATATATATATACATACATACATACGTATACCTATGTATACATACAAATACATACATATTTTTATAAACATGCAAACAAACACACAGACATATATACAAACATATATATATAAATATATATAGTTAATTCAAATAAACAGACAATTCAAAACTGAAACATTCAAATAAAAAAAGAAACGAAAAAACCGAACATGAGGACGTGCAAAAGAAATATATTAACCTGGGGCTCAATGAAAAGAGAGAGTTCGACGTTTCGAGCATAGCTCTTTGTCGGAAAGGAGAAACGTAAAGGTCCAAGGATGGAGAAGAAAGAGAAAGTGTTTTTGGGGACAGGAGTGTGTGAAGAAGGTCAGTATGTGTGTGCGTGTGTAGACGGCCTCTGTGTGTGTATGTGTTAGTGTGAGTCGTGTGTGAGTGAGTGTGTGTGTGCGTGTGTGTTAGTGTTTGTGTCACATCAAAGCAGATCAATAACAGGTCATGGTGTCTGCAGTTGTGAAAAGTGTGTGAGTGGGTAGATGTGGCTGTGTGTGTATACGGGTGTTTACATGTGTGCGTGAGACGGAGTGGGAGCGACTGTGAGTATATGTGCATGCGCATGTGTGTATGTGCGTGTGTGTATATTGTGTATGGGTGCGTATGTGTGTGTCTCTTTCTCTGTATCTTTCTCTTCCTATATATCTCGCTCTGTATCTCTCTACCTCTTTGTATCTCTCTCTGTATATCACTCTCCCAGTATCTCTCTCTCTTAATATGTATATATGTGTGTATATGTGTGCGTGTGGTTATGTGTGTGCATACATGTGCATGTGTGGAAAGATATATATGCACATACAAGAGCACTGAGTATAAGCGTATATACGTATATTATATTTAAACGGAAAGTATCTAATAAGCCTTTTAAGGAGTCCTTGGTAAACACCAAAAATGCTTGAGGGCGCTGTATTTACACGAGATGGTATCAAATGTTTCCGGACTAGCTCTGCAGCGCGCCAACAGATGGCAGCACACGGTAGCGTGCGCCGTGAGAGCTATCAGTGACCCTCATGAAACAGTGCATTGAGTGACATTGCTGTGCTTTCGCAAGTTGTGAAATTTGTGTTCTTGTAATCATGTATATGTTGTAGTCTGCGATGAGTGGAAGTTGGAACAAAGAGCCAACGTAAAATTTTGCGTTTAATTTGGGAAGTCTGCTACAGAGACATTGATATTCGGCAAGCTTACGATAATCGGTCGTACGAAATGAATCGAGTGGCACCGGCGCTTCAAAAGAAGAACATCCCCGGATGATGATGGGCGATCTGGAATACCAGCCATGAGTGCCACCATCAGAAATGTGGAGAAAATACATTACCTTGTGCATAAGGATGGTCGGAGGACAATCAACGACATTGCTGATGTTGTTGGTCTGTCGTACGGGCCTATGCAGGCAATCCTAACGTCTGAACTGAATATACGGCGTGCCTCTGGTATGTTTGTCCCCCGCCCGCTGACCACTGAGCAGAAAGAACAGGGCGTCAAAGTCTGCCAAGATCCCCGTCAACGTGTCGCTGATGACCCATCTTTCATGTCGAGCACCATCACCGGTGACGAGAAATGGGTCTATGGGTACGACCCTCATACGAAGCAGCAGTCATCACAATGGAAGAGGCCTTCATCTCCACGACCGGAGGAGGGACTGCAGAGCCGCAGCTCAGTGAAGCCCATGCTCCTCTTTTTTATGGACATCCGCAGTATTGTGCATCGAGAATTCGTCTTCCAGGGCCAGACCGTCAATCGAGAGTTCTACTGCGACGTTTTGAAGTGTTTTAGGGAAGACATTCGGCGAAAGCGAACGGATCTGTGGAGCACGAAATATTAAATTCTTCACAACGACTAAGCACCCTGTCACAGAGCTCTCCTCGCTCGTGAGTTTCTCTCCAAAAACAACATGGCATCGCTTTCGCACCCATGCTATTCGCCAGATTTAGCATCTGCTTTCCCCAAGATGAAAAGGCAACTCAAATGTCGCCGATTTAACACCGTTGTCAAAATTCAGGGCGAATCGAAGAAGGTCCTCGATTTGCTTATGAAAAATGACTTCCAGACCGGACTCCAAAAGTGATAGGAACACTAGGACAGGTTCATTGCTGCACAAGGTGACTATTTCGAAGAAGACGATGTTAAAATTTAGTTAAATAAGTTATAATTATTGAACATAACTAGTCCGGGAACGTTTTGATACCACCTTTCTTCTTCGTCAACTACCATTGCTTCAAATCGAAGATCGTGCGAACTGTGGTTGTAGCGAAAGAGAAAGTTAAGTCTGAAAATAGATAGAAAAAATATTATACGAGAGAATAACAAACGGGAAAGAAATAAAATATAAAAATTCACATCCTGAGAATATTTCAAATTCAAATGATGAGAGTAGATATAAATATAATTGTAAGTGCAAAGACATTGTTTGCATTTGTGAATACATTTTCATATTTAAATAATCGAAGCAACCGCGTTTCAATTTTTCAGTAAGGTAAATAGTATCATACTAATGTTTTCGTTATTAAATAGATATTTCTTTCGTTACTTTACTTGCTTACAATTTTTTTTTTGCTTCATTTTAGGAATATCAAAAGTTATTGCTTTTTTATTTACAGCAAACTTCAAAATATTCTTTTACAAAATATTTGATACAGAATACTATGTACTAATATGGCCTAACTGTTATTCAATACTTCAGATGGTTTCTGTTGATAATTATCACTACATAAATTCGTCCAAATCATTTTAGACCAGTAACTGATTGTTTAACAGTCTTGTGAGAGAAACAACATCTATATGATTCGAAAAAATGCCTTTTGACGTGTACAGATTGTTGAAGATATATGTGGCATACAGAAATACATTTTATAAATAATTTTATATTCAAAAATTCAAATAATAACGTTGTACGTGTGTCAACGATGCAAAAAAAAAAATAAAATAAATAAAGCACACGATATCTAAGTATGGTTTGCATAATGAAACAAAATTTATTATAATCATCATCAGTGTTTGCAATAATGGAACCAAATAAAGGGAAAAAAACAAATTGGTATTATCAAAAAATAATAGTGTCTAGAAATCACTATATTATATTATAACCAATACAATTTATCAAGTTTGTTTCGTCATATTTAGTAAAAAATTATTTTCGATATATTTTAGAATTCGCCAGTCTTTTCAGTGTGCTATTTTCAAACTCGCTCGACTGATATAATTTAAAACTGAAGATATTTCACATTAAACACCAATTTATATATGATCAGTAATATATGTTGAAAATTCGCGGTTATTTGGAAATTATGGAAGTTTATAGAGAACTTGCTAAATACACAATTATATAATTTATATTAGAATTACTTGGTTCTTGAGATGGCGTAATATCTACTCCTGATGGTGGAGGTTAGGAAGAAAACAATTTAGAAAATATATTCTTCGTGATACGCTGGTCATTTCTATGTTGAGATTTGGCGTCCATATGTTTTCATCTTTCTGTCAAGGAATAAAGAATCTTAACTATCAAATGAAATCGAACACATAATCTATATTTTACTTCGTATCTACAGCATAGAGAATACGACCATTTGTGTGATAAAGTGTGCACAAATTTTAATTTTATGTACAACATGCTTATCTTTATATCAACAAAAATGTGCATAGTGTTGGAGTTACATCAGCAGTGTCATTGAACGTAGTACAGATGTTGTTTCTATGCAAGTGTGGATTTGAAAATTAAATTTATCAGTAACATATGTATCATATTTAATTCAAAATATTTATTGTCAGAGACAGTTCCTAAAATCCACGGATAGTTTGGAGCTTAAGCAAATCGAATAGATCGCTTTGCATATTACAATGCGTTCAAAGCAGTTGATTCAATGAATAAATTACTGATGTTAACAATGCTTTGTTTCAATATTATACTTATCTACAGAATAATTCTATAGACTTTAACACTATGTAACAGGCAGGCGTGAACATTTTGTCTTTATATATTATATTTTCGTTGACAAAGGAAAGAGGGATCAGCGAGCTTGGTTTCAATCTTTTATTTAGATGTCATTATTGACTGAGTTCTCCCTTTTAGTGCCGATAAACATTTTACAATTTACTACGCTTTTCAAATTGTCCAACGAATTATATACATACTTATAAACAAATAAATATGGTGTACTCAATAAATTATACACACCACATTTATGCCCGCGACTCTTACGTTGTTACATAGGTAGGCAATAGCAGAATAGCATGCATACATGCCAGTATGACTTCGTAATACGTACGATGCTTTCGCTAATTACTCTAGGTGCTTATATAATCTTGAGCAAGCATAGACACACTCACAAGTCTGTAAGAGATCTGAGAAAAATTCAGGTTACGATAGCTGGACAGAGATAGCTAATCAAGCACTGAGCTAATGCTTATTTTCAGGTGAGTAGACAGGACTATATGAAAAAAAGTACCTTGCTCAGGGAAATAAAACAAAGCGCATCCACTGAGGTTCATGAGCCTAATATCAAAGCCACTAGACGAATATTATCGATCTTAGAGAAAGTTTTATATATTGTGAAATTTATATATATATATATATATATATATATATATATATATATGATAGATCACTGAGCACTACATTTATATTTTTTCTCCTTGTTTCTCTCCTCATTCTTTCTGTGTGCAGAAGCTGCATTAATACCGAAAGGTATTATATATATATATATATATATACATGTATGGTATACACGCATATATTCACAGACAGACAAACAAAGAGATAGACAGGCAGATAGATAAGTAAATAGATAGATAGATAGATAGATAGATAGATAGATAGATAGATAGATAGATAGATAGATAGATAGATAGATAGATAGATAGGTACAGTAGACAGTGAAACTTATGTGAGAGATTAGGTGAAAAGTTCAGTGAGCACAAAAACAACGATATGGAAATGAAAACCTGCATTCATATCTTATCAATATGCTCCAGATAAAGCAAAAAAGAATTTCGTTTAATCAATAGACAAACTGTAGTTATCATGTCAACACATTCCTTTGATGCAATGCTAAGACAGTTATCCGAATCAGTCTACGTAATTTCAAAAACAGTGACACTGTACTATATTGAAGATGAGGATAAATGCATTTCATTGCTTCGTTCATGTTCATATATGCAAGCATAATATCTAGGTATATATATATGTGTGTGTATATATATATATATATATATAT
>NC_068989.1:54729645-54736280 GCF_001194135.2 Octopus bimaculoides
TATACAAAAAAGATCGCCACAGTCCAGCAGATGAACTACAGGGAGCGACTGCAGGCACTAGGTCTCTACTCCCTGGAACGCAGGCGGGAGAGATATGTAATAATATACATATGGAAAATACTGGAAGAACTGGTGCCAAACTTTGGCATCAAGTACTACAGGAATGCCCGCACGGGTCGCCACTGCATGGTGCCAAAGGTGCCGTCCACTGCATCTCACATAAGAACAAGATACTGCAGCAGCCTCGGTTTCAGAGGACCTCAGCTCTTCAATGCCCTGCCAAAACATTTGAGAGACCTGCAAGACACGGATGTGGAGGTCTTCAAGACAAAACTCGACGCTTTCCTATCCACGATACCAGACGAACCAACGACTCGAAATGAGACACAGTTTAGGGCAGCGATGTCAAATTCTTTTATACACCAGATGTGCCATCAAAACTCTTGATTGGACTATATCAGGTGCAGGAGAAGAGCCATGCAAGGAACGTGAAGAGAGCAAAGCATAAAGACAGAAAATCACGGTGGTGCTCCAGCATGACCACAGCCACTTGGCTGAAACCCATAAATAAAATAAATACATAGGTATATATGTATAAATATATATGCATATATATACATACGTGCATGCAAACATAATGTGTATCTATCTATCTATATATATATATATATATACATACATACACATTATGTGTATATATATATATATATATATATATATATATATATATGTATGATGGATTCTCTTGTCGTGACGATAAATGAGGATTCAGTAAAATAAATCATTAGTCATGTTCTATGGACACGAATATGTTTCTTGAGGCCTGCTGGTGCCTTGCAAACCATTTGGCAAATGGAACAAGTTGAGGACTCGGTTTGCTTGAGTGCTTATGGACCATTCACTATCTGTTTTCTTGAGTGGGTGGCAAGGCCTGATTTCGTTCGTGCCACAAAACCACAATGACAGGTAAGGTTTCCATTTAGCGTTTTGTCAGCGTACCTTCATGCTTGCATGAAGTTTGTTTCGATGCTGGAGTCGACTTTGCTCAAATCTTTGAACTGAGTAGAAGCAAGACTGGCGTCCCTGAACTTTTCGCCTAATACCCTCATATATAGGTTTCATAGTCTACTGTGTTTATCTATCTATCTATCTATCTATCTATTAGTCTGTCTGTCTGTCTATATATATGTGAGTGCGCGCGCGCGTGTGTGTGTGTGTGTGCGGTATGTATTATAGGTGCCATAGGACAAACAAGAAAATATATAGCTCCAGACATGAATGAGTATACCGCTTTATCATTTTTAAACGGCAGAAAGTTATAAATTGAACTCAGATCTGTAAGTTTCGTCTGTGACACTCTGGTAAGTGCCATACGCTAAACACTCTTTTGCTCATGCATATTCAAAACCTTCTGCCGATCAAAGACAATAAAAATATATGCATATAGGTGTGTGCATATATATTTATATATATATATGTGCGCGCGTGTGGGTGTGTGAGTGTCTGTGTGCGTGTGTGTGCGTGTGTGTGTGTTTGTGTGATAAGATGTTTTCTTCGCAGCTACATGACTCCTGGTTCGTTCAGCCGTACTGTGTGGGTCCCTTGTATAAGTGGGGTCACACAGCAATTCACTTCATTTCCAGATGATCCGTAGTATTAATAGTATTGATAAGCCACAGTAATGGTGAAATATCATTATCTAGTTTCCTCGCCCTGTCTCTAACAATTCGGTGTTCTTCATTACTCGCTGCCGTGTAGGAAGCCTTCCCTGTACGCTAGCCACAGCAAATTTTGGCGTATAAATAAAACACATACACTATGTATGTTGCCCAATAAGATTCACATTACAAGAACTGCTTTCAGTTCGTTTTACGTATACTTATATTGTTATATAAAAAGAACACAAAATTTGTTTTGTGTTTAATCACTCATTATAGGTTTTTTTATGTCTCAGAAACACTTTACAACAAATGTAAATAGATATCTGCTTATTTTATTAGACAAAAGCAGAGGGGTTGACTGACCATAGTTTCGGTCGCAGGTTGCTTACAAGTCACCTGCAATGCTATCGATGCCGACAAACAAGATTTGTTAAACGCAAATCGGATACACTCACTCACAGTCTGTAACTATATTTTCGGAATTGTGTGTTTTACAATTGAGACCGAAACTTGATCATACCAAACTCGATTTTGCAAACAGGCGTTTGTTTACATTTGTCATAATGTGATCATTACACATAAACAAATCTATGCAGACAGCTAAAACATAAGATCTTTGATTATCTATGTCAGCTATTTAGTGCATTGATAATTAAAACTATTTGTATTTGTAAATTTATATTGTTATATCATATTTCATTTCAGATAGATTCTTACATATTGTCTTCTTCCACAGCAAATGAGGACATCAACTTATCAAGAATCTAATGTCATTTTATGCATGTATGTATATACATACATACACATGTACATCTATCTATCTATCTATCTATCTATCTATCTATCTATCTATCTATCTATCTATCTATCTATCTATCTATAGAGAAAAAAGGTGGCCAGAATTTTGGAAATTTAAAAATTTATTTGTTCATTATTATCAGCACATTCGTTCGTTTCTCGAACTTGTCAAACAGAATTTTTTGAATGTACAAACACCTTGTTCATTTATATAAAACATGTTTTTAGAGGGAGTGGGGTTGTAGAGAAGAGAGCATTGATTTTTTTGTGGTGAGATTCCATGACAATGGAGATAGAAAGATAGGTCGGTAGATAGGTTGATATATATATATATATATGAAAATTAACAGAATGAGATGAAAATCTAAGGGTGTGAAAGATTTCAGAACATTTATAAATAGAAGGTCTTACAGCTGTTTCTGGGATATTTTATATATCCCTTCATCGGAGACGGTGAGAAAATGGTTAAGCAATAGTTATTCTAAGATATGAAATAGAGAGTAAAGTGGAGGAATGAAAATAGACGTAAGATATGCAGGGATATTTTATCTGCAGTTCCATTATTTAGGCAGAATGGTCTACATATAAGTTTCCTGTACCGGTACAGGAATCTTATATGTATACCATTCTGCCTAAATAATGGAACTGCAGATACAATATCCCTGAATATCTCACGTCTATTTTCATTCCTCCACTTCACTCTCTATTTCATATCTTACCTAGAATAACTATTGCTTAACCATTTTCTCACACCGTCTCCGATGAAGGGATATATAAAATATCCCAGAAACAGCTGTAAGACCTATTTATAAATGTTCTGAAATCTTTCACAGCCTTGGTTTTTAATATCGTTCTGTTAATTTTTTTATATATACACATACTGATATTTGACCTACGTTGGACTCCTCATTCGCATAATCACCGGACCTGGAGCTTAACTATAGTCTGTCCATAGCACCTACTCAGCATTACCTGACACCTTTAGGTCTTCTTCACACCATTACCTCTCATAACTTATATGTATGTATGTATATATATATATATATATATATATATATATATATGCATGTATGTAGAATGTGCGGAGTATTTGAGGACATTCAATTATCATTATATTCCTTTCTTCAAACCAATTAAAAGTTCTTAGTTCTCGCAAATCCCCGTGACAGATCAAATGCTGACGCAAGAAAAGAAATCATTATCGCTTTATGTACAGAACACAGGGATTTAGAAATTACCGACTTTCTAAACTTTGCAAGATCTTTTGTACAGATATTTCAGATGGAATTGGAAGCGCCTGGTATTAAAGAGAAAATATTTTAAACTTTCGGATTCTATAAAGACGTTGGAACAAGGATATTATTGACGGCAGACAATCAATGAAGGCCATTCATTTTAGGAATAGACTATCAGATCTGTGATACACATGGACATTCAATACAACTCGCGTGTATTAAGGAGAAGACAATTCATACCTACGAATTTATAGGGAAACCGTTTGAGCTATTGCCAAACGGTTACTTGACAACGTAAAAGACTTTCTCGAACGTGTCATGTTTTGGTTCTTCCCCGATGAGAAAAACTTCGATGATAACCAAAGTCTAGCAGGGGAAATGATAGAAGGTTATGGTGCATATGCTTTTGATGTCCTTAAAATGATACGCACTAAGTTTCTAGCAACTGTAATGGTTTTAGGAGTGGAGGGTGACGAAGGTCATGTCACATCTTATCACAGTTTCATAGCATTTAATGCTGCTAGATACGTTGAGGTGCTCCAGATAGTTGTCAAATTCTGAACAGAAGAAGTACGCATTAGGAGGGAATACGTGTTCCAATAAGACTTAGCCCCTTATAAAAACCGTGTAATCCAAAAATGGATGTTAAGCAATGTCTACGATCATATAACACCAAACTTTTGGCCTCTAAACTCGCCAGATTTGAATCCATTGGAGAATTACGTTTGAAGAGTTGTTGAAAGGGAAATTAATCGATATTCTCACGAAACCATTGGCTTATTGAAAACCGCCATTGTCCAAGTGATGTCTGGAATGAATGAAGAAAATAAATACCATTGAGCACTGGGGTTGATGTAATCAACTTACCCTTTCACCAAAATTGCTGGCCATGTGCCAAAATTTGAACCCAATAATTACTATTAATGGAACGAAAAAAGAAGAAAAATTATAAAGACTTGAATAAATTTGTAATTAAATAAAAGTACAATATAGATAGAAAACCAGAGATTTGAACCGGAAAGAGACTAAAGACATTAATGCTCAAAGTTCAAGCAACATTAATATATTAAGGCGGTGCACCAGCACGACCGCAGTCACATGACTGAAACAAGTAAAAGAATAAAAGAATACAGGTCCAATATTCAACAAAAGAAAGCAAGATCTGAAGAAATGATCCACGGAATCTGATAACATAACAAAAAATAGTTATTAATAAATACTCTTAATTTTCCTTAAATACTTTCCTGAATTGTAGTTAAATTTAGATTTTAAGAGAGGCAGCAACAAACAAATCTTGATATGAAAACAGTGCGATGTGTGAGAAAAATCATCTGTCTCAACCAACCAGTCACAATCAGATGTAGCTAACATTTCAGGTAGAAACTTTCAGATGCAATACGTTCGAAATTGTTCGCCAGAGGCTGTAGCAAGGAAGAAGAATTAACGAAGCTGCAACACTGATGTTATTCGTAGAGAATGCATTAGTGAAACATGAGCAATTTAGCATTGTAACAGTAAATTGAACTGCTTATATTTAGGTTAACTCTACCAACGGCTCGTCTTGAGTTGAGCTGTTAAGCATCAACAAATTGCGCCAAGCACACCTTCCAGAATACCTAAGATACGCATCCCCAGGAGCATGTTCTATAGTATAATGATAGAATGCAAGGATTGCATGCTGTTTGCGAAGTGTTTATAAGAGTATGCTTGACATATAAAGGCCGCTGTGAAGTGTATCAATGTCAGCCGTAGGCCAAAGGAAACAGATGCACACGACAGCTCAGAGTGACTGTTGTATCACATACAGAGTGTTTGGATAAAATTTCACACTTTGCATTAAAGTAAAAGGAAACAATATCCCGTCCAAAAATAAAAGTATCTTTAAAAAATCAAATAATATCAACCAGATTATGGCTGAGAGATAACAGTTTAGTCAAGGAAGCCGCCCTCAGCTTCCACCACGGCCTCAAGACGACTCCGGAACCTATCACATGCGTTCCACATTGTGTCACAAGGAAAATCTTCGAACTCCTCCTTAATTTTGCCCCCCACCCCACCCAACTCGGCTTTGGTGTTGTATTTTGTTTTTCCAACGGCGCCTAAAACAAGTAATACAATCGGAGAAAATAGGAGATTAGAAGTTGGGGCTGGTGAAGTAGTAGAAATTCTCCGACAACCACTTTTGACTCTTTCCGGAGGTATGGTAAGGAGCTGAGATCTACTGCTACACACGTGGCTCTTCAGCAGCAACTCTTTCCAACCAGTGATTGACCACAGTCTCCAGTGAAGTCTGAACTGAGTCTAATCCTCTGTTCAATGGTGTGCGGTGGCGTGACGTCACCGTTGTTGGTGACACAACCAAAGACCATCACAGTTTGGAGAACTTAGTTTTCATGATATCCATGCCACGTCTTTCAGCATTTACAGTGTTCACAATGCATTGAGCAGCTGTCATAGTGTCGACGTTTTGATACTCAGCGCGAATCATCATGTCACAGATAACTCTTTTCCAGTATTCAGATGGCTTCCAGTCTTCCATACCAGCTATTTTTTCTTAAATACAGCCTCAGTCTTTATGCTCTCCAATGTCGTTGACTATTCACCAATATATCAAGCTCTTCCTGAAAAAGAGATATGAAATATAGTCAAATTTAACTCGAACACCGTGTATGGATTCCAGAGAAAATTTAAGCTACTTCAAGTTATATGTACCTGTGTACACACAACCAGTAAGCATTCCATCTTTGTATTAAATTTATCGGTGGTAATTGCAACTACATAAATTGCATTGAATCCTTTCTAGGTGGTGGCCTTTAGCTTTTTTAAGAAGGAAGGACGAATGACAATTAAGTCTGAAGGAGTATTATAAGTGCATGTGTGCACATGTGTGTGTGTGTGTGTGTGTGTGTGTGTGTGTGTGTGTGTGTGTGTGTGTGTGTGT
>NC_068989.1:54737284-54740604 GCF_001194135.2 Octopus bimaculoides
AATTAGAGTGAATATGAGACATTTTATTCAACATTCTAAGAACTCTGCCATTTTACCGCCTTCGAGACTTTAGTGTGATTGGAGGAAAATTCAACCGAGTGATTTTCTCCGAATACGAGGTCTGATCAATAAGTATCCGGACCGGTGCTATAAAAACAAAACTACAACACGTACCAATTTGGCATTTAATCTCCTTTAAAGTATTCCCTTTAGAGGCCACACACTTAATCCAGCACTGTTTCCATAGATGGAGGCATTCCTGGATCTCGTTTTCTGGGATAATCAGCAGCTGCCTCGTCGCATTTCCTCGACGTTCTGAAATCTTCTTCCTTTCAACGGGATTTAATTTTTGGAAAGAGGATAAAGTCGCAAGGTGCAAGATCTGGGGAATACGGTGGCTGTCGGACCTAGGGAATGTGCCTAGCCAAAAACTGCTGCACAAGCTGCGCTGAATGGGCAGGTGCATTGTCATGGTGCAATTGCCACTCACCAGACATATGCAATTGTGGCCTTAGCATACCATACATGCTGCAAACGTCACGGTAGTACCCTTTGTTTTCTGATTGATCAGGTGGTGCATGCTCATGATGAACAATCCCCTTGTAGTCGAAGAACATTCTCACATTGCTTCGATTCATTCATGCTTTCTTCGGTCACAGAGAGGTTGGAATCTTCCACTGCGAAAACTGAGCTATTTTTTTTCAGGGTCATAGCCATAGACCCACGATTCATCACCCGTTATAACCGTTTTAAAAAAGTTTTCATCATTCTCGAGACAATCAAGGAGATCTTGTGCAACTGGAATCCGCGTGTCCTTTTGGTCAGCTGAAAGCAGTTTTGGCACTAACTTGGCAGACACGCATCTCATACCCAAGTCTTCAGTAATAATGGACTGAACTGAACCGTAACTAATCTGCACATCCTCTGATAACTCACGGATGGTGATTCGACGATTTTCACAGCTGCACGCACATCTGCAATATTTTCCTCAGTTCTGCTGGTTGCCGGTCTCCGAGAACGTTCGTCCATCTTGGAAACGTCTGAACCACTCGTACATTTGTGTGAAATTCATACACTCATCTCCATATACTTTCTGCAACTTTGCGTAGGCCTCTGAGCAGGTATCGCCAAGCTTTTGAGAAACTTTATGCAGATTCTCTGCTCAAATTTCTCTGTCATGGTCAATGCGACGATCACACGCTACACACCTTTCTTCCAAGCACTGCTGTAAACAGTGGAAGGGAGCTAGAACGTTAAAACTTAGTTCACATGCACAACAGAGTTCATGGTCAATCTGTGCCGAGCAGCTTTATGCTGCGTGCTTTAGCTTCGTTACTATGGCAAAAGTCCGAACACTTATTGATCAGACTACGTACATCTAGATTTAAGCCGCGTAGGTACCTGTGTGACAGAGCAACTTTCTGAAATATTCAGCGTTAGTTTGATCTACATTGCAAACATGGAATTCAACAGACAATTCTAAAATCTTCAGAAAACCGAATAGAAAAAGAAATATTACAAAAAGGGGACATTTTCCAGTGAATTCATATATCCGATACAAGGCTACGCGCATGACTGAACACAGAATGTCTTATTTTTATTTTCACCGTTGAATAGACTTGCTATAGTGAAATATGATAATACAATAAGTTAACACAAATGGTATCAATTTGAGTAGATGATTTGGAGACTGTAGGTTAAAGAGAGATGTAGGAAGGCGGTTATTCCAACAAACGTCAGCTATTTTCTTGGAATACAGCTACACGCCGTACACACACACACACACACACACACACACACACAAACACACACATACACATACACGTCCACATACACACACACCACACGTATATGAATACATATATGTGAATATATACACATATATACATATATCTACATATATATAGCAGTATTTGTATATATACATACATGTATATACATACATATATACAAACATCCATATATGTATATATATATACATACGCACACATATATGTATATGTATATATGTATATATATATATATATATATATATATATATATACGTGTGTGTGTGTGTGTGTGTGTGTGTGTGTGTGTGTGTGTGTGTGTGTGTGTGTGTGTGTGTGTGTGTGTGTGAGTGCATGAGTGTGTGCGCGTGTATGTGTGCGTGTGTGTATCCGATAAGTAGAGCATTAAATATCCATCATACCTGATCTCACCAATAGATTTCGCGTAAAAAATACAATGGAATGTTTGCTAACAGTCCGATTATCCAACATTATTCTCATCAGAGTTAGCAGATATGGAAAGGAATATAAGTAATACACACACACACACACACACACACACACACACACACACACACACACACACACACACACACACACACACACACACACACACACACACACACACATACACACACACACACACACACACACATATATATATATATATATATACATATACATATATATACGAGCTGACGTACCTGGTAATTCCTGGGAAGGCGGGGCTTATCCCTTGGTTCCATTCTCATAATTGTTTCGCTAATCCAATAACAACAATAAAAGGTAGGTAGCCCTTAAAAGGTTTTTGTGCATTTACAGAGAATACTAAACTGTCTTAAATAGGATCTTGTTATGAATTCCCAATAAGTTATGAATACCTAGATTGTGAAGTCGGTTATGTAATAGCATGAAATTAGATACCAGATAGTAAGAATTCAAATAAAGTAGACCCGAAAAGGGCTTTAATGCGTTCCCAGAGTATATAGAACTTGAGAGGAAATACTAATAAGGTATGTATACTAAAATCGTGAAGCATGTTACGTAATAACAGGCTAATCGGATATGGGATAATAATAATTCAAAGTAAACGACTCTGAAAAGGGCTTTGTGTGTTCCCAGAGAATATTACCCTCAGCGGCGCTAGTGTTGGTATATTCATGAATAAGTCACTAATCGAAATTAGTGGATCTATTGTTTAGGAAAATACTATTTACTTGTTTAAGAGTTTTACTGGATAAATTGCGAAAGTAAATCTAACAGTTCAAATACTAAGAAATAAGCATACTCAATTTGATTTATACCAAATGACTTAGGAAAATGAATGAGTTATTTCCCTTGGCTGTTAAAATGAAATATATTAGATATATATAAGGATCCCTTCCAGGATCGCTATTATCAATTTTTCAACAATCTGGGTATGCCATGAGGTTGCCAGACATGGCTTCTACTCACGTGTCAAGTTTCATCAAAATCGATAAAACGATACAGGAGAAGTTAGTTTAAAACTCCACAAACACACCCAGAGACAGAATTTCCCACATATGTAGT
>NC_068989.1:54740614-54742450 GCF_001194135.2 Octopus bimaculoides
ATATATATATATATATACACCAGAAGTTACAGAGTGATTCAAGGCCCGAGAGTTTTGTGCGTTGATATGAACCAACGCACGAAGCTCTCGTATCTTGAGTCACTCTGTTACTTCCGCTGTATATCAATAAGATACACATGTACTCACAATTTGAGTTCTATTTTTTTCTGTTTACACCAACGCACCTGTATGCATGTATATATACATACATACATACTTACATACATACATACATACATACATACATATAGATAGATAGATAGATAGATAGATAGATAGATAGATAGATAGATAGATAGATAGACAGACAGACGTACGTAAATACAACACAGACATACACAGACGCGCACATGCACATATACACATGTATACACAGATAGATTGATAGATACACAGGCAGAAAAACAAACAGACAGAAAGATAAGTTCGAAAATCTTCAACCGGAAATCATCTCAGTACAATATTTACTCAAAAATCAATCAGTTTTTATTGAGTTGTAATTGTTTTACAATATATTGTAGGAAATAGCAGTGTTATATATACATATAGATAGATATGTATATATGCATTGTGTGCGTGTGTGTGTGTTTCTTTGTTTGTGTGTGTGTTTGTGCGGGTGTGGCTGCGGGTGTGTGTTTCTACACACGTATATTCATACGTACATACGTTTATACATACATTACTTTTCTGTTCACCCACAAATATACTGTATAAGTTGACTTTGTGTTTTCATTCGTTGCTCCGTTGCAACATCAGCACACCAGTGTTGCCTAAAAGATTTTATACGTTCTACATTACCATACACACACGCGCATACACGCATATATATATATATATATATATATATATATATATATACATATATATATATATATTATCTTTTAACTTTTACTTAGTTCAGTTATTTGACTGCGGCCATGCTGGGGCACCACTTTGAAAGGTTTTTTTTTTCAGTCGCACAGATCGACCCACAGGACTTATTTTTCTATCGGTTCCATTTGCCGAACCGCTAAGATATGGGACGTAAATACACCAACACCGGTTGTCAAGCGGTGATGGGAGACAAACACAGGCACAAAGACATACACACACATTCATACACGCATATACACACATATATATAAATCAAAACAGTTTGATTCAAATTCGTTGATATTCCGAGTTTAAAGCGTAATGCTAATCTTCAGACATTTTAAAATTGAATGAGAAATGTTGATTATCATTACGGTAAGGTGGGCTCCGATTAGTCGAGGAAGGTCATTTGATTTTATAGTTTGAATAAATATATCTGTTAAAATTGCGAAAGTAAATCTAACAGTTCAAATACTAAGAAATAAGCGTAGTCAATTTGATTTATACCAAATGATTTAGGAAAATGAATGGGTTATTTCCCTTGGCTGTTAAAATGAAATATATTAGATATATATAAGGATCCCTTCCAGGATCCCTATTATCGATTTCTTTTCAACAATATGAGTATGCTATGAGGTTGCCAGACATGGCTTCTATTCACTTGTCAAGTTTCATCAAAATCGATAAAACGATTTTAGAAGAATGAGATATCATTGTTATTTTCATTTTTGCGCAATTTAAACCTTGGTTGATTCACGGCACCCTGTATATATATATATATATATATATATGGGAGAATATACAAGAAATAACAACAGACGAGGACAGGTGGTGTAAATAACAAAAGTATATATTAGTATGACGCTCGGGAATACGGAAAGTCTTTGACGTTTCGAGCTACGCTCTTCAACAGAAAGAATACGGAGACAAGGAGAAAAACACGGAGAAAAAAAATTGAATAGTGTTCAGTCAACGGTCAATCAT
>NC_068989.1:54742817-54745936 GCF_001194135.2 Octopus bimaculoides
ATATATATATATATATATATATATATATATATATATACGGCGGGCTTCTTTCAGTTTCCGTCTACCAAATCCACACATAAGCTTTTGGTCGTCCTGAAGCTCTACTTGAAGACACTCCCCCAAGGTGTCACGCAGTGGGACTGAACTCGGATCAACGTAGTTGGGAATCAAACTTCTCATCACACAGCTACATGTGTGTCGTGGTGTGTGTGTGTATGTGTGTTTGCGTGCGTGTGTGTGTGTAGTCCTAAGTAGTAGACATACACACATTTCAATTTTACCTATTTATCAATAGATTGAAACAAAACCATTATAAACAATCTTCGTCGATCTTCGACCCTACTACGGGCCTCAGAAACGAATATGGAAAAATAGATCTCATGTATTTAATATTTAGCTGTAAAGGCACGTAACTCAACCACCGATAGTTTCGTGTGGCTATAAAAACAAGTTAAAATATAATATAAATTACAATGTTTCTTATAATATAGAAGAAAATGCGACTGTTCGCGACGCTTCTATCAAAACACGGATTTGGGCATCACGTGATAAAGCAATGCTTTCAAAATCTGCTTGATAGCCTTCATATGTACACACATATGTATAACATATGTGTACATATGTGTCTTTGTTTATTTGGATATGTATGTATCTGTACATACATACATACATACATACATACATACATACATACATACACTCACACACACACATGTACATACATACACTCACACACACATATACATATACACACATACAGACATACGTAGTCTGCACGTTTTTGTTGTGTTTTCATTTTACCTTTTTGTCCTGGTTCTTGCTTCTGTGTGGAAATATGTACATGTCTACATATGTTCAAATACAGAGATCAATATATGTATATCTGCATATTGCTGCAAATGTATGTTCATGCATATATTTGTGTGTGTGTGTGTGTGTGTGTGTGTCTGTGTCTGTGCGTGTGCGTGTACATGCGTGTGTGTGCGTGTGTGTGTGTGTGTGTGTGTGTGTGTGTGTGTGTGTGCGTGTGTGTGTGCAAATTCTGGGTACTCGGGCTAGGAATATGTAACTCGAGTGCTGGAGTAGCAATTCTTATACATACGCTCACACATACGTATGTATATATGTATATATGCATGTATGTAGTTATTTATCTCAACAGGCCTGTCAACCTGTCAAACCTATAAGAAATGTGTCAGAACACCACATACATTCTTGTCTTGTAATACTTTCTCGGTCCCAAAGGCCTGACTGGGGTTGACGCAATTTAGGCTTGTAAAATTAACAAAAATATTTCTTTCATCCTCGTATTAAAACGTGACGTGTGCTAACAAAAGTCCGCACCAAATATGATGTATATTCTTTTAAATCTCAAATGATTTGAATTCAATATTCTTAACGTATATAATTCAGTTACAACATTGTAACTTAAAATATTGACTTATATGTTGCGGATCTTAACGAAAGTTTAATGATCCCAACTCGGGCTTATGCAGGTCAAGTGTTTAATACATGCAAACTTTGTTGACATCAACTGTATGTGAAAATGTTTGAAAAGCTCTGCATTGAAGTTTAAACTTTTGGAGCTCTCATTTGGTGTTTAATGCATACTAACTGCTATTAGTGAGTTGTCAAAGCTTGAAAATGTATTATTATATCTTTACAAAGAATTGACATTGCGTGGTCATAACGAAGGAAATGTAAAAGATATACTTTACAAAAAAGTTGTCATGAGTTACTGGAGTTCATTATTAAAATAGGTAGTCTTTGCATCAAACTTCTGCCAAAAGAAAATCAAAACATTTTCCAGATGTTTCAAAATACAATAAAAATGACATTATATCTACAAGTGATGGTGTAATAGCTGACGTAATTTGTACAGAAGGTGAAAAATGCTCCATTTATATCAGTGCAAGCAGACGATATTACCAACTGTGTAATGTATGTCTGCCTTTCCATTATCGTCAGGTATGTATCTGAATGCAAAACAAGTGAAAGGTTATTTTTTTCTTTTTGCATGATCTTATGATGTAAGTATTGATTAAACGCATCGAAATTGACTGTTGTGGTGGAAGATATCTTGAACATCAGCCAAATGAACGAACGAAGACCAGCTGCTGTGATGCAAGACATACAAACAAAATCGGAGAAAGAGTTTGAATACAGCGATCTTTTTCATTGTTATGCACTTAAGCTTGACCTAGTTTTGAGTTGAATTATTATAAAAAAAAAGGCCAACGGAATTCTAATCTTATTTTATCTTTTAATTTTTATTTATATATTCATTTTATTTACAACCTTAGTAAACTTATTTCTTCGAGTTCAAAACGGAAAAGTGTCTTGCGAGATTTCAATATCTGCATTCCATTACTGTGCAATATCAAGCATTACTATAGGTCAAAGTGATTCGCGTAGAGTTCAAACATGCATTTCAAAATATAGAAACTGATAATCTATTGGCATAATTGAAAGACTTCACTTTCATATTTTTTACAAATTGTTTTCATGGCAGGTTGTCGCAAGTTGTACAGTGTAAATAGCGTGACTTGAATTATGCTAAATCATATTATTCAATATGCTGAAAATCGTTGTAAGGATGAAGATTATGAAACACTGGTCAATATACAAGATACAAACACTGAACGACTGAATGCCTTCAATCATTGTACGTCACAAAAGTACAAGAAGAATGCAATGCATCGTACTACTTAAGATGTTTTAAACAGCAAATGGCTATGAGGGTTCACCCAAGCAAAATTGGAATCAAAGGGGTCGATAGGCAAAAATGGTTGAGAATGACAAGCTATTACAGGAATTTGCTATAAAATCAAAACACTTGGAATTTGCATTAATTGAAATATTCATTTCATGTACGTAATGTATGTTTTTACTCTTCCTTGTGAAGTCCGTTCTATGTGAATGAATTGCTGATTTTACGCTAGAAAACCCTTTCAAACAATTTCCAGTTTGCTTCCCAACCATATGGTTCCAGGTTCAGTCCCACTTGGACAAGTGACTTTTACTATAGCTCCAGACCGAGCAAAGTCTTATGAGTGGATTTGGTAGATAGAAACTGAAAGAAGCCTGTTGCTATTCGTATATACATGCATATATATATA
>NC_068989.1:54746421-54748016 GCF_001194135.2 Octopus bimaculoides
GAAATGCTATGAAGAATTTTGCCCAGTGTTCTAACGATTCTTCTAGCTCGCCGCCTTAAGTAAAATTTATAAATTATCACCCATGATAATTTAGTCGTGATACCTCACTCACCACTTGGCTGGGGGCTAGGCATAACAAGTACTAAAAAAAAAGGACGTCACAAGAAAAGGTTAAGAACCATTACTTACAACTAAGTAATTTGTGTGTGTGTGTGTGTGTGTATGCGCGTGTGTGTGTATGCGTGTGTGTGTGTGTGTGTGTGTGTGTATGTGTGTGTGTGTGTGTTAATTCAGTTCTTTAGTTTAATTATATTACAATTCCTAATGACAACTCACAATTACAAATACTTCTGGATACGATAATCGATACCTAGTGTAAGAATAAAGCTGCAAATGAAAATTTACCATCATATTAAGCTAAATACAATTCCACTGTTTCACTACTTTACAGATTTCACAGAACCACTGTTTTGTTTCGGTTTGGTCTGTTAAACAAATCATCCTTATTGTCGATGGACCTTGCAGTCAGTCACTGGTGGAAAATTCAATATTGATGCAAACGGACGAAAGTCACTGAAACGTGTGATTTTGTATGCCGCGGACGAAAATTTGTCGCTCAAGACTGTGAATAACCTCGAAATGCGCTGATGATAGGAATTAATCCTTAGAGGTATTATATATAGACAATAGGACATATACGAATCTATATGACTGCGTATTAATCCCTCTTAATCGAAACATAACCCACAAAAAGAGCTCAAAATAAATATATACAAATAAGAATAGTCAGCTTGGGTTACGTTTACGGTCTCTGCTGCAGAATTAAAACTGATAGAAAAATTCGACGTATGTGAAATAAGAGCGATATTAACTGTTCGAGAAATCACAAAAACTGCTTTATACATTTTTGTATATTTCTTAATAAATAAACATTAAATGGAGTGTCAAAAATGTTTTCCTCGCATCTCGGAAGCCTGATTATTGGTACGATACGACTGGAATTCTATTAGCGACAAGGATGTAGACATGCGATAAAACTTTTGACACTTCATAATAGAGAGTACTTTTAAGAAATCAGTGAACATTGAATATAAGAGATTTTGTTTTCTTAAATGACTAAACAAAATCTTCCACGAACATATATATATATGAACACATACATGTACATGTATTAACGTGTATCCACGCACACACACAACACACACACACATATATATAGGTATATAGGTCTGTATGTGTGTGTGATGCGTGCGTGTGTATGTATGTGTGGGTGGTTGCTTAGGTGTGAACATTTGTGCTTGTATTCAGCACTTACCGGTTTGACAACTGATCTGATCATCGCCGTAACCTTGCGATTCTTACGTACAAAGAGGATCAGATTTGAAAATAAGCATTACGGACTATTTCATTGACTAAGTCTTTCAAAGTGGTGCCTGCCTCAGCATGGTCATAGTCCAAAGAGTCAGATGAATAAAATGAAGAAAGATTAAGGGTGTATGCGAGCGAGAGTACGTCTGTGAGTGCATGCATGTGTGTGTGTGTGTGTGCATGCATGTATATATGAATGAATATATAAATATATATATATATATATA
>NC_068989.1:54749241-54750008 GCF_001194135.2 Octopus bimaculoides
ATATATATATATATATATATATATATATACACGAGGTCTGATCAATAGGTATCCGGACTGTTGTCATAGCAACGAGATTAAACCACGCAGAATGAAGCTATTTTGCAGATTGACTTTGAACTCTCCTGTGCATGCGCACTAAGTTTTATCGTTCTAGCTTATTTTCGCTGTTTACTGTAGTGCTTGGAAGGAGAGTTGAAAGTGAATTTGTGCCCACCGGCTTACTCTGCGTGCTTTAGTTTCGTTACTATGGCAACAGTCGGGATACTTATTGATCAGATCACGTATATATTGACATATATATATATATATATATATATATAGTAGAATGCTAAAAATAAATTCTTGGTACAGTATTATATATTTGAAAAAATGAGTAGAGTTGGCTTTTGGGGTGGGGGGGATAATTTTTATTTTAATTAATAATGTTTACAGTGAGTGACTCTGGAGTCATTAACTCTAAACATTATTGTTAAAATAAAAAAAGGCGGCGAGCTGGCAGAATGCTTAGCGGTATTTCGTCTGTCTTTACGTTCTGAGTTCAAATTCCGCCGAGGTCGACTTTGCCTTTCATCTTTTCGGGGTCGATAAATTATGCACCAGTTGCCTATTCGGGTCGATCTAATCGACTGTCCCCCCGCCCCTTCCCCAGGAATTTCAAGCCTTGCGCCAATAGCACAAAAGATTATTAAAATAAAAATTATTCCCCCAAAAATCCATCTCTACTCATATATATATATGAAAAAATTGGCTAGAGATGGATATAT
>NC_068989.1:54751055-54751544 GCF_001194135.2 Octopus bimaculoides
ATATATATATATATATATATATATATATATATATATATATATATATATATATATATACATATACATAGGCTCAGGAGTGGATGTGTGGTAAGAAGTTTGCTTCCCAACCATATAGTTCCAGATTCAGTCCCACTACGGGACATCTTGAGCAAGTGTCTTTTACTGTAGCCTCGGGTCGACCAAAGCCCTGTGAGTGGATTCGGCAGACAGAAACTGAAAGAAGCATGTACATATATGCGTGTGTGTATCTGTTTGTTTGTGTCTGTGTCTGTCTGTCTGACTGTCTGTGGGTCTATATTTGTCCCCCACATCATCATCGCTTGACAACCGGTGTTGGCGTGTCTAGCGGTTCGGCAAAAGAGACGAATACAACACGCACTAGGCTTCCAAAATCAGTGCGGTGGTGGTGGTAGGGGGTCGATTTGTTCGAGTAAAATCCTTCAAGGTGGTGCTCCAGCACGGCCGCAGTCAAATGACGGAAACAAGTAA
>NC_068989.1:54752237-54753155 GCF_001194135.2 Octopus bimaculoides
TTTAATTTAAATTTGTATTTATTTTATATTTTTCCTTTTTCAAATTCTATTTTATGTTAGACAAGCAGAATTATTCCCCTTGATTTTGACCTAGGCATCACGTTCTCTTCATGCGGTGCAGTCATGACAATCTGTCTGTGAAATGTCAGACACCTCACACCTCCCTAAACAACCTGTCTCTCCCTCCCCACTTCTCTTTCTCTCGCTTTCTCACTCGCTCTTTCTCTCTCTCTCTCCCTCTCTTGCGTACGTGCTCACGCAAACACCCACACCCACAGATACGCACACTCAAAACACAAAACGCACATACACTCATACCCGTAGTGAAACGCATGCACACTCACACATCTGTATAAATGTGTGTGTGCGTGCGTCTGTGTCTGTGTGTAAACACACAGACAAACAGACAGACAGAGGGAGGGAGAGAGAAAGAGAAAGAAAGAGTGAGAGACAAATAAGAAATACACATTCGCTCACGCACACATATACACACGCATACACATTCACGCTCTCAAACCATCACATAAGCACAGGCACGTTCTCACGTATATTTGCTTGTAGGTACGTACACATCCACACACAGATAAATAAAAGTATACACACACGCACAGGGTTACACACTCACACACACACGCACACAGATCGCATATTTATGCACCTACATTCATAGCAACACATTTATATTCGTATTCTCGGTTATTGGTACACACACCTACATACCCAGACATATATACACAGTCACACACAGACATATAGATAGCTAGATAGATAGATAGATACATACATACATACATACATACATACATACATACATACACACATACATACATACATACATGCATGCATGCATGCATACATGCATACATACATATACATACGCACACCGCCCTCTTCGTCACTACACCACTTCACGTAGCT
>NC_068989.1:54753165-54761755 GCF_001194135.2 Octopus bimaculoides
TATAGATAGCTAGATAGATACATACATACATACATACATACATACATACATACATACATACATACATACATACATACATGCATGCATGCATGCATACATGCATACATACATATACATACGCACACCGCCCTCTTCGTCACTACACCAATTCACGTAGCTCGCTAGGGGATGTCTGTACGCATGGTCTAAGCAGTCTTAGTTGAACAAATAGATTGACTGCACTACAGTCTTCCAGAGTAGGAAGGATAGGGTAAGGGTCGAGGGCGAGTGTGAGTGGGAGGTGATATGAGTGTGATTTAGGAGGTGAGTGAGAGATAAGTAAAAGGTGAATGAGAGTGTGAATTTGAAAGGAGTTGTGTATTATTTAGAGTTGTGTGAGAGATGAGTAAAAATTGAATGAGTGTGAGTGTGAGTGTGAGAGGAGTTGAGAAGTTTAGAAATGAGTGAGAGATGAGTAAATAGGGAACGGGAGTGTGAGTGTGAGTGTGAGAGGAGTGAAGTAGGGATTTAAGGATGAGTGAGAGATGAGTAAAAGGTGAATGAGTGTGAGTGTAAAGAGGAGTTGAGAAGGATTCTAGGGATGAGTGAGCGATGAGTAAAAAGAGTGAGTGTGAGAGGAGTTGAGTAGGAATTTAGAGATGAGTAAAAGGTGAATGAGAGTGTGAATGTGAGTATGAGAGGAGTTGAGTAGAGATTTAGAAATGATTGAGTGATAAGTAAAAAGTAAATGAGAGTGAGTGTGAGAGGAGCGAAGTAGGGATTTACAGATCAGTGATAGACGAATAAAAGATGAATGAGAGTGTGAGTGACAGAGGGTAGAGCAGAGGTTAGAGATGAGTGAAGATGAGTGAGGGGTAAATAAAAGGGTAAATAAATCCCGACCCGACTATTCTCTTACATTCACATTCAGCTTTTACTCATCACTCACTCACTTCTAAATCCCTATCCAGTTCTCTCCTTACTTACCTTGTAATCCCCACTCGAGGACTTAGACGATCGTTGGCTAGGATAACTGGTGAGTGAGAAGGGAGCTGGATAGTATTATGATGTAACTGGAAAGCTGAGTGAGAATGGAAAGTGATAAGAGAATCGAGGAAAGTGAGAGGTAAGTTAAAGGAAAGTAGAGTCAGTTTGGAATTTGAATCAGAGAATACTTGTGGGTGTTTGTGTATATATAGGTCCCCTTCGGTCACGAATGACCATGGTATTGCACTCGGAAAGTTACCCATCAGAGGCACAAGTCCGGGCAAGCTTGTTTGTGGAATTTCAGGAGTCGCCTATGCATACCAGTTTTCCTTCTTCTCCCTACCGATGTTATCCAACGGAAAGGCAAAGGCCGATACAGCTTGGCAGGCACCAGAGACGTTGCATTTCATTTCTCCAGCTGAGTGAACTGGAGCAACGTGAAATAAAGTGTCTTGCTCAAGAACACAGCGTACAGCTCTGTTCGGGAATCGAAAGCCCGAATTGTAAGCTCGATGACTTAACCACTGAACCATGCGCCTTCATGTGTGTGTGTGTGATTGAGTTGTAGGTGCAAGATATGTAAAAGAGAAGCCGGCATACTTGAATAAAAGGGTATGTGTGCGTATACGTGAATATATATATATATATATATTATAGTGTGTTTACAAAGACCTTGTGCAACCTAAATCTTTAAACATTTGGAGGCACACATAATAGAAGTACATGCAAATTGCTTAAAAACCTTTTTATTTACACAGTTTTTATGCAATACTTCTCAAATTTCTAATGCGCAACGTGACCACTACTAATTTTCGTGACAAATCGGGTGAACCGGTTTTCCTACTAGTTGTAAACATTCTTTAGTTGCTGCCCAGTGCTCACTTGGAATGTTTCTGTGATTTTGCACCAATGTTGACATAAGGGATGTGCCTTTGATGTGTATGTAACTGTTTCAACGTGTACCAATACGAAAAATAGTCCAACGTGATCAGAACAGGGGAATAGAGTGATCAGCAATTGGCGTGTCCTCAATAATTCACTTGTCATGAGAGAAGTCATTATCTGAAACATAGTGACTAATTGCGGCACCTTGCTGAAAGAAAAGTGCTGCCGTCAGGATTACAACCTTCTGTATTTACGAGGCATTAAATACTACTCGTTTGAAAAATGTTAAAATTTATTCAAATTTGACGAGCCATAGGTAAAAGTTGTAAAGGAATAATAGAGCTACAATAGACTAAACAGAACAGGAGGAAATACGTGGGATGTCGAATCACTGAAGAGGTCACAGAACGTGTGACAAAAATTTGCAGTCAAAGCACACAAAATAAGAACAATAATAAATCTGAAGCGAAAAACGAATATATAGTGCATGTGTTTATTTGGAAAACAAAGCAAAAATATCCATCCCGAAATATAACAATATGTGTTTCAAAAAGGTTTCACATCAGGGATAATACAAAACAAATGCATAAACGTAAGAGCTACAAAAAAAAAAATTATAAAACCCTACAATAAAAATATTTTTCCTGCTAATTTAGTTAACATTAGAAAGGATTAAAATAAATGGGAAAACGAACGACCTTATAACAACCCAGTATTGTTAAGTTATATTATTTTTATATAATTCCGTTTTACATGGCAGTTTTCTTTCAGTAGCATTTGAACTCACTAATTTTTCTATGCTAATTTAAATCCATTTTTCAGAATATTGCGCAGTGTTGTATTTCTGTTAATTGCTTACATGGACCCTCATTACTGAATGACCGAATGCAGTAGCAAAGAAAAGTACGAAAAGGCGGTGAATACAAAATGGTAAATAATAAAGAGCAAAAATAGAAATCTGTGTCAGCAAGTAATTTCATATAATATGTATGAAGTAGCAATATTCCTGTTCGATCATCCGGGATGTCTCTAGTCGATGAAAGGCTGAACAGGTCGCATTGTTCCGAAACTGACATACAAGATTTTATCTCTCAAGCATCGAAAGTCCGCAAATACATCATCTCAAGATGCACAAAATTGTTGTCTTAAGATCTCAGAATGCAAAGCGTCACGACAGATAGAGCCGTTGGAGTAACCCAGGCGGCAAAGTAATCTACTATGAGTGGCTATGGCAGTAAAGGAATTCATATGATGTGCTAACTGTTTGATAGGTGAATAGCAGGGCTCCATTCCAAGGTTCCTTTTGCACTAGGGGAAGCACTGAACCAAAAAGGTAAAGGTGTGATGACTGTAAGAAGTTGGTGAGACACTGCAGGGTGTGAAAAGGAAAAAGAGTGCATATATACAACATAGAGAAAATCAACTGACTTTGGCTGCTAGCCGATCTGCAGGTTTGATGGTGAAATTCCTGCGGAACAGAGATATGCTCGAAAGTTAAACATCTTTGCTTGTAGGCAAGAGGTGAAGATTTTAAGGATGTTGATTGTCAAAAGGAGAATTCTCAAAATATTACACTCAGGCAAACACTTTGTAACCACAAAGATTCAGCTACATACTCTCTCGATACCAAATGCGTTTTGAAAAAAATTGGTCTATAAAGTCGATGTGTAAGATGAAGGCCTGACCCGTTTTACACAGCATATACATACATTCAAACACAGGATAAAATGAAATTTCACAGTTCTATCAAAATAAATCAAGTATTTAAGAAAATAGAGAGAGAGAGAAATTTCTCCATAAGGTGAAGTATTGCTGTAAAGTTAAAAGTAGCATACGGCTGTGTGTCATAATACAAACTGAGTGTAAAAGAAAATTAATAACAATTTGCCTTCCTAACTAATATCCAGGCCATCTAAGATCTGTTAGATTGATGCCACTCAACATCATGATGGGCTCACAAAGAAAAGTAGAAGTCAAACTTAGAGGGCGAATGATTTGGGAAAAGAAGGGTTGGTTTGAGCGAGATGCATGCATACATAAATACACGCATGCATACATACATGCATACATACATGCATACATACATACGTGTAGTATTTGTCCCAGTTCTTTACATTCTGAGTCTAAACTCCATGGTCTTGACTTTGCCTTTCGTTCCTGCGAGGCCAATGAAATAAGTACCAGTCAGTCACGAGGGTCGATGTAATCGACTAGCCCTCTCTCGCCAAAAAATGTCAAACCTTGTAGTATCGACAGTGACAAGCGTTGTTATGCAGCAAGCTGGCAGAATCGTTAGAACGCCGGGCAAAATGCTTAGCAGCATTTCGTTCAAATTCTCCCAAGGTCGACTTTGTCTTTCATCCTTTCGGGGTCGATAAATTGAGTACCAATGAAACACTGGGTCGATGTAATCCACTAGTCCTCTTCCCCAAACTTCAGCCCTTGTGCCTTTAGAAGAAGAGATTGTTGTTATTGTCCTTCTTCTTGTTCTTGTTGTTAACAATAAATGATTCATTGTTGATATATATTGTGAAGAATTCTCATCAACGTTGCTTTGCTATTCTCTAGGACTATAAAGCAAAGGTACTGGCGCTGTCATAACTATCATAATTGTGGATATTACTGAATATTATTGAAAGACGTTGCGTAGAGTATCTTGCTCTGTCATTCTCTATTTAATTCCTTTATTGATAGCCTTCCGCAATCTTTTGAAGTTAGTCCCTGTCTTCCATGCAGTCACATTCAAGCCACCTGCCTCATTGAGATGCTGATTCGCGAGATCCTTATTATAGAGTTTTGGGGGCGACTACTACTCTATCTCTCGTTCCTTATCTCCAGATAACCTTCTTGTTTCAATCTCTCCCTTTTCCCCTCTTTCCACCCATCTCCCTTCTCTCCCTCTCACGTGTATACACACACAAACACACACACATATATATTTATATATACGTATGTATGTATGCATACATATGTGTTTTTATATATTCTCTGCTGGTCCCTGTTTCGCCATCCTTATCTATCAATGCTTTTTTTTTCTTTTCCTTTTCACTCCACTCCGCCACCCTCTTTCACATTCTCTCTATCCCTCCCACTTTTCTTCTCAGCCACGCTTTCTTTCACTCATTTTCATTGCTTTCTTTTCTTTTATGATCAATATTCTTAACCGGAGGTTAACCACCTCTTTCTCATATGCCACCAGCATCTCTGTAGCTCTTATATCTACAGATCTGTCTCTCTTACTATCTTCTCTCCCGTCTTCTCTCTTCCTCTCTCTTTCTTTCGCTCTATCTCTCTATTTTTTCTCTTTCTCTCTCTTTCTTTCTCTCTTTCTCTCTCTCTTTGTCTCTTTCTCTCTCTCTCTCTCTCTATCTCCTCTTCGCTCTCTTTGTCATGATATCACTCTCTCTCCTTTTTCTTTCTCTTTCCCCGTATTCCTCTTCACGTCTCCCAGTTATCTATTCCTCTCACAAGTTATGGAAATTTAAGTAAGCATGGCGATGTGTGAATATGAGCTTTTGCTCGGAGGATAAAATAAAACATTGTGTCGATCGTCAGCTGTCGCTGTTGTCATTCTTATCACGACGTCCGTCTGATCATGCAAGGAAAAAAAAACAAACAAAAAAAGAAAACAAAATAGCCGAGAAGTTGTGTGAAGGAAAGACAAAAAGACTAAAAGATATAAAAAATATGGCATTCTTTAAAGATCAGTCTATGAATGAAACGAAGTCAGAGCAGTTGGTTTTGGTTCGCTCCAAGACATAACAAAATACCAAAAGAAAAGAAAAAATTACTTCGAAGCAAGGAAAAGGATAAGTACTACTTCAAAACTAATAAAGCCTGAGATTCAAGAATAGACTCATATATCATATTGTATTATGTAGCTGAATTGAACTCGCCAGTTTTTCAACTTAATAAACTTGAACTAGGAAGGAGGGAAACTATAAACCAATAAGCCATTGCATAGAATATTTTCACGAAGTATTGACTTTATATATGTCTACCGACTGATTATTACATATGTAGGATATCTGGGTTGAGCACTTGGTACAGTAGATCTTACGTATTCAGATCAGAACCTAACTTCTCTATTCACATTTTCTTCTTTAGGTGGAGAACTGGCAGAAGCATTGGAGCATCGGACTATACGTTTTGCAGTATCCACTCCCTATTTCTTTCGTCCTGAGTTCAAATCATGCTGAAATCAACTTTTCATTCCATCCTCCAGGTTCGATAGATAAAGTGCCAGTGAAGGGCGATAAACTAGAAAAATAATTAAAACGTTGGACGAAAGGGTTTTTTTTTTTATATGTTTCGATTCTTTGTATTCTAATTTTAAATGTTGAGGCCTTGTTGCATAGCAGATTCAATCCGTCACCTGGTTTAACACCACTACTTGTCTCTTGGGGGCTTTTAAGGAATCCCACTCTGTTGCAAAATTTGGGACACGTGTTCAGTTTAAGGATACTTTTCTCTCTTCCTTCCATAAGCTTCTGAGGCTCTTCTTTCTTGTACAAAGGCTAAAAAAAGATATTGATCTGTAAATGCTCATACTGAACAGGGGCCATATCAATCACACTAGCTTGGAAGAAATTGCAGAATTTATAGGTACTATGCCTCATCCATAGCTGCAAAAAGCTTTTATAACATCTGGTATCTATAAATAAAAGCATCACAAATGCGAGTAAGAAAGATCGTAAAAGAACTGCTGTAAAAATCTATGACTCTTAAAGACTTAAACAGCGCATCATTTTTGGATGGATTGCGTATTTTATGCGCAAGTAGTAGAACATATATGTTGCTGATAGAAGAGATAATAGATGAATTCTCGGCGAGACTGAATGTTTTTGCCGACGAAAACAAAAAGTAAACCAATATGTTTCAGTATCACAGGTGCTTCTGAAAAGAAAGAGTTAGTATCCAGTTCGATTTTTAACAGAATGCACTGTTATTTGAGGAATGAATTAGATTCAAGTATGAGGTTCTCAAGTAACAGAATTAATAAACTGATATGATGTCTACTCAATGATGATCTAACATGTAACAATACACATACTGTAATTTAGGAATAGAGGAGTACGTTGGTTTACTAAGCAGCTTTCATTTGGAAGCGTGTTGTGTTTTCATGAAGTGTAATGGGAAAATCGGCATGGATAATAAAATCACAAAACTTTGACAATACAATAAATTGAAAATGGAATCTTGATTGAAATAAAACTTTGAATGAAAGTTTTAGTGTAATCTTCGAATAAAACTCTGTTATGTGGAGGATAATAAATTGTTCGTTTGCGAGGGCTTTATAACGTATATAGTTCAACTCAACGAAAACAATCTGAAGATATTTGTTCAAATCATTAAAAAAATATAGAGCAAAATTCTGAGTTTTTATATGACAACAAATAACGGGAGACTTCAGAATGTGTACAAAGGAATACAAAAGAAATCACTGTTAAATAACAACTTGCATTTGTGAATATATCATAAGTTGAACGTCAATGAATGAATAGAATTTTATTTTAAACCAGAAGCGGTTGATATCTTGCTGTTAATTGTAAAGGATGCGGAGTTATAGAATGCAAAATCAGATTATGTTAGGAGAAGTATAATGGTTCATGAAATTAATCTAGAATCTGTGAAATGAATAGTCTAAGAATTAAAGATTAACCAGATATCAGAATGAAAAGATCAGCGGAAGCCATGTTGAAAACTGCATCGTCGGTAACTATGTAAAAGTTTTAGGAACTAATAAGAACATACACTTGAAAAATAAGAAAAAAGGTTCTGGTAAAGTCTTGGAAAAATGCAAAGCAATATATTAATGATTTTTACAATAGCTTGGATGAAGGAAATAAATATAATACAGTGCAAAGTCAGATGTAATGTAGAAACAAATTTAGCATGCAAGACAATCTTGTAAAATTTCTAAAATACACAACAGTACAAGTGGCAAGCGACTAAATCTAATTTTAGAAAAATTCAGAAACAAGCTATAGAATATGATCCATTGAAAATAGCGGGTGACAAGATGATTACATCAAAAACATGGCTTGTGACATCAGTGTAATAAGAAGATAATAATAAATGGTGACATGTCTGACAAAAGTGATATTATTATATAATTGTTTCACGCTTGAGTCAATAGTAACATAAAACTGGCACAATAACTCTTCACACTTTAAAATAGACAAACTAAGAAAACAGATGCAACCATGTCAAAGCCAGAGTAGGTGATAATGGCCATTTACAAAATCAAATCACAGCATGGCTCGAGGTTAAAGAAAACAAATAAGGCTTTATAATAAGCATCACAGTAGCAAAGAATTCCATTTAATTTTTTTTTTTTTTTTAAGGAAAATGGGGTTCCTCGATTTTGAATATGTTGTGATCAGAAATGGATGAAATAGGACATTTTGGTAACTTGTCAAACTTTATCCAAGTTAGTTGAATTTTTGAAAAGGAAATAGTGTATAGTTGAACGGAGCTCGTATTTGGTAGAAATATATCAGTGCTACTAATTTCTTAATATAAGAATAAAGAAAGATAAAAACACGAGATTGCGCAAGCACTCGCGCGCACACACACAGAGTATATATATATAGAGAGTTATTAATATTTCTAAGTCTCTCTAAAGGAGACTACGGCAGCGGTACTGGAAATTAATAGTTATCGCCAAGCCAACATGGCAGTCCCAAAATTAGGACGAAAGCTATATGTATATATATATATATATATATATATATAT
>NC_068989.1:54762384-54763302 GCF_001194135.2 Octopus bimaculoides
TATATATATATATATATATATATATATATATATGAATATAAATATGCAATACATACATATGAATACACACATATATACGTATACAAGCGTAATTCATCTATGTGTATTTATATATTACCCAAACATATATGGATGTTTATTTTTTAGCAAGTATTTGTATGTTTATGTGCTTATTATTTTTATTAGGTGTATAGACATAGTAAAATAAATCATTCCTTGCCGCCAATGATTAGAAGAAAATTAAATTCAGCTGAAAAGCGTTTTCTTATTTACGATGGATTGTTAAGATGTTATATCGCTTGTTAATTGAATTCTACTATGGTTTTCATTGGCACACGCTTAAAACAACTCTAAGTCTTGAAGATTGGGGAAATGCGCAAGTGTACTTCCGTTCCTTCGATTTTGTGGGTTTATGTCTGCTAGTGCTATCTATCTTAAGTGTTTCAACCTTAAGAAAACCTGCATTCCTTTGTCTTACCTTCAATGTACTGAACCTGTATTTATAGTATTGCACTGAAGTTTTATAATTCTTTCCTATTTTATGTGTATTCTAAGCACGATATCGGATAGATTCATTCCTTCCATTTAATTATTAAGAGTGTTGTAGCGTTTCTTAAAAGGGTCGGATGAAGGACCGACGTAATACTGTTCTCTTGGCTAATGGCATTGTATTTATAGATTCCGTGAATTATAAGGTAAATTATCTTTAATGAGACACAGAATTACTGAATTGACAGGCTACAGTTACATGAAGGGGTATCTATCTTAAGGGGCTCTTCAGTGACCATTATACTTTGTTTCCTGATTATTTTCTCAATGCTTATGACAGAGTACTGTAACTAGTGTGACTACTTTTCAGATTAGTGTCCGTAGTATTAATATGAACGTATATATATATATATATATATATATATATAT
>NC_068989.1:54763796-54765102 GCF_001194135.2 Octopus bimaculoides
GATTCTTTTATTTTGGTTCAGTCATTTGACTGTGGCCATGCTAGAGCACCGCTTTTAGTCGACCAAATCGATCCCAGGACTTATTCTTTGTAAACCTAGTACTTATTCTGTCGGTCTCTTTTGCCGAACCACTTAGTTACGGGGACGTAAACACACCAGCATCGGTTGTCAAGTGATGTCGGTGGGGAAAACACAGACACACAAATATACATATTTATATACGATGGGCTTCTTTCAGATTCCGTCTACCAAATCCACTCACAAGGCTTTGGTCAGCCTGAGGCTACAGTAGAAGACACTTGCCCAAGATGCCGCGTAGTGGGACTAAACCCGGAACCATGTGGTTGGGAAGCAAGCTACTTACCACTGTACAGAAAACAAACAGGAAACAAATACAGAGACAGGTGAGGGAACAAGCAGATGCATTAGTTTGACGCTCTGGAAAAATAGAAAAGTTTTTGACGTTTCAGGCCATTGCTCTTCGACAGAAAGGGATGAGAGGAGAAAATAGAGAGAGAAAGAAAAAAACGGAGAGAGTAAAAGAGTGTGTAGGGATTAACGGTTTAACATGATGAAATGACCGGAAGAAAGAAATTGATTAAGGAGGAGATAATTGTGATTCGGCTGGGGTGCACAAGTGCATGTGTGTATGTAAGAATGGTGCGTGTGAGCGTGTGTGTGAACGGGGGCGTGCGCGTGTAAATGTATGCGCGGGTGAGCTTAGAATTATGTGAGTCTGTGTGCGCACATCAGAGAGAGTATGTGTGCGTATGTGTGTGTGTCTGTGAGTGTGTGTGTGTGTGCGTGAGTATGTGTGCGTTTATGTGTAAGCTAACCAGCGAGTGAGTTATGTAGAATGGTGTGTGTTCCATGTATTTATGGGGGGGGGTGCATATGTATGAGAGTGTGTGAGAGGCTGTGTATCACACACAGAACACACACACACACACACAATCAAAATGGTAGCTAACCATAAGTAGGCTTCATAGGTGTATTTACATGCAATACAAAATATGCAATTATATACCAGTCGTAGCTTGAGAGCTGTTTCAGGTGAGCCATGGTTTACTACAACTATGTCTATTAGATTCATAATGTCGGTGGTGCATGGAATAACACGCGATCAAAATAGATTCTTCTGGTTAACTATATATATGTATGCTTGTGCCTATATCTATCAGTGTCATGGTGTGCATATGTGTATACATACAAATATAAATACAAATATATATGTGTGTTTGTGTCTGGATATATGCCTGCATGCATGTATGCATACATATAATTATATATACATACATATATATAT
>NC_068989.1:54766159-54770401 GCF_001194135.2 Octopus bimaculoides
GAGAGAGAGAGAGAGAGAGAGAGAGAGAGAGAGAGAGAGAGAGAGAGAGAGAGAGTAGAGAAGTGTTGGGGAAAGTGGAAGAAGAAAAAGATGCTGAAATAAAGCTAGAATACTTATTAGTGCTTGTTCTAATTATTATCTAATAACTAAAGAAATATTTGTTTTGGAAATATATATCTCGATAAGGTGCAGACAGGGCACCATTGAATGACATATGCAACCCCTGGGGCGATCTTAAATATTGCTATGAGGTTTTATATAAAAAAAAAAATTGAATAGCTGGTTATCAGTTTCGTAGTGTTTTACATGATAATATTAATGAAGTCGTTCTGAAACTCCATAGCTGAACTAAAGCTTTCTTATTGGCTGAGCCGAAGAACCACTTAATTCCATAGCAGTGTGAAACGGTGCCTTTCACATGCAAACAAACAAGGTCTCCTGAAAAAAAAATTCTAACTTCCGGTTAGCCATCACTATGATTAGCCATTACTATGATTGACCGTTGACTGAACACTATTCAATTTTTTTTCTCCGTGTTTTTCTCCTTGTCTCCGTATTCTTTCTGTTGAAGAGCGTAGCTCGAAACGTCAAAGACTTTCCGTATTCCCGAGCGTCATACTAATACAGCCTTTTGTTATTTACACCACCTGTCCTCGTCTGTTGTTGTTTTTTCGTACATTCTCCCATATATATATATATATATATATATATATATATATATATATATATATATATATATATATATATATATATATATATATATATATACGTGCATGTACAATTATAAGTACATACACACGCACGACGCATGGCTCAGTGGTTAGAGCGTCGGGCTTACAATCATGAGGTAATAAATTCGATTCCCAGACCGGGCTGTGTGTTGTGTTCTTGCGCATGACACTTTATTTCACGGCACTCCAGTGCACTCAGCTGTAGGAACGAGTTCTGACGTCATTGGTGCCAGAATGCATTAGCCTTTGCTTTTCCGTTGGGTAACATTGGTTGCGTGGAGAGGGGTGGCTGGTATGCATGGACGATTGGTGGTCTTCCATAAACAACCTTAGCTGGACTTCTGCCTCGGAGGGGATCTTTCTAGTCACAATCCCATAATCCCATGGTAATTCATGACCGAAGGGGATCTTTACCCTTTACCCATATATTTTATATTATATATTATATATTATATATTATATATATTATATATATATATATATATATATATATATATATATATATATATGCATGCATGGATGTATGGATGTATACTGTTGATGTCATAAAAATTTATATTCTTCTAGAGATTGTAGGATAATTCTGTTTGGAATTTCTTCTCGAAGTACACATAGAGTTATAATAAGAGCATATAAATATTGGGTTGGAAAATTCGGTTGGACAGAATAAGTAGAAGGCCGCCAGTGAGTCTCGAAACCACATCTCCTGTAGACATGACAGGTATTCAGTCATTGAGTGTGAATGTGTGTGTGCGTGTGTGTGTGTGTGTGTGTGTGCGTGTGTGTGTGTGTTTGGGAGAGAGGGAGAGTGGATGTGTGTGTGCGCGCGCACGCGTGGTTGCGTATCTATATGCATGTGTATGTAAGTATATGCATATATATATAACTCTGTGTGTGTGTGGGTGTGCGGGTGCGCGCGCGCGTAAGCGTGTCTCAAAAATCACAAATGTGTTTCAGTTTGTAATGACTTCCTTACCTTACAGATATATGAATGAAATTTTGATACAGTGTAAAGGACATAAAGGAAATTTTGCAACACCAAAATGACATCTCTTAAATGGCAGCCATTTTCGGCCTTGCACGCACGTGCTCTTTCCAAAGCTTGCACCATAAAACCCTCAAGAGTTTCAGACCCCACTTCTCTGATTTCCCTACTGATGTTCTCCTTCAGTTGCACTAGGGTCTCCGGTTTGTTGACGTAAACCCTCTCTTTTAAATGTCCATGACTGAGACCATTTTGCGCTCAGTCATTCAAAGTAGACCTCACACATGGTTCCAGCAAGATGGGGCAGCTTCTCATACCACAAGAGAAACAATTCAGTTGCTACGTCAATGCTTTGGAGAGAGAATGTTCTCCCGCTACGGCTATGTCAACTGACCTTCACGTTCTCCAAACTTGACTATCCCGGATTTTTTTATTGAGGGGATACCTGAAAGAGAGGCTTTACGGCAACAAACTGGAGACCCTAGTGCAACTGAAGGAGAATATCAATAGAGAAATCAGAGAAGTGGGGTCTGAAACTCCTGAGGGTATTATGGTGCAAAGTTTGGAAAAAGCACGGACGTCCGAAGCTGAAAATGGCTGCCATTTAAGAGACGTTATTTTTCATATGTGATGTAATGGTGTTGCAAAATTCGACTTGTGCATATTAATTTCCATTATGTCCTTTATATTGTATCAACATTTCATGCATTTATTTGTAAAGTTAAGCAAGTTATCAAAAATTGAGATATATCAGTGCCTTTTCGTATACCTTGTACATATATATGTATATGTATATATATATATATATATATATATACGTATGTATGTATGTATGTATAATATAATGCAATTTATATGTATATACTTATAATATACATACATATAGGTACATCTGCTTGCACAAGTACATATAAACATAAATATGTGGTTATATATTCGTGTAAACACGTATACATATGTTTATATATGCATATAAAAAAGCCATATAAATATACTTATATAATTATATATGTATATAATCATATAAATATATATATGTATATATATACATATACATACATATATACACATACCTCCATAAATGCTAATATACACAAACGTAGATAAATAGATAGATAGATAGATAGATAGATAGATAGATAGATAGATAGATAGATAGATAACAGTTTGAAGAAGAAAAATAAATTGTAAAAGAAACGATAAGGAAGGAAGTGAAATGAAAGAGTGGAGAATGAGCTCGGGTAGTTTTACTGTGGCAATTTAATCCCGACTACAGTCCGCCACCCACGATTTCAATCTCCTGCTGAGTTTTATATTACGGGTATGTAGTCCTATATTACAGGATATGTTAAGATAAATACGGTGTGTATGTAGTTAGCTGCTTGTTTGCTCATACATACATACATACATACATACATACATACATACATACATACATACATACAAAGTTGTATGTGTGGTGAGTGTGTATATATATTTCGTCTATGCGCATTACATGTATCTGTGCTTATGAGTGCTAGATTATAAATATAAATACACACTTACACACACACGCGCACACATACATACATACATACATACATACATACATACATACGTACTTACATATATACGTAGGTGCACACACACGTACGCAAACTCACGATTCACGCACTATCTACTTTCTTACTCCGTGTGACGGACTTGTACGATGTTTCTTGTGCAGTTCCTGAATACCAGGTTACACATACACGTATGTGCGCATACGTGCATGCGTGCGTGCGAGAGTGCGTGTCTGTGTGTGTGTGTGTGTGTGTGTGTGTGTGTGTGTGTGTGTGTGTGTGTGTGTGTGTGTGTGCCTGTTTGTGTATGTGTGTTTGTGCGTTGACTGCAATTTCGAGCTCAGATAGAAAGAATATCAACACACTCACTCATGCATACAGCTACTTAAGTATATTTTTGGGGTCTGTATGCGTGCTTATATTTTGCTGTAGAAAATCTCCATATGGTCATGGTACAAAAGTTTTGTTCTGGACCAACATGCATTGTTAAGTACTATACTTCCGCTAACAAGGGCTAAATTATAATGATCATTTTACAAAGCGAAGAACGTTCCTACATGATCTCTCACCTTTGTAAAGAAAATAGAAAAAACTACACACGCGCGCACACTCTCACAGACACACACACACACACACACACACACACACACTCTTGTGTGTATACATATTTGTGAATAGATGCATGGTGGTGCACCAGCATGAGCGCAGCCGCATGACTGAACCGATTGAAAGAATATATGTATATATGTTTGACTACCTATATATATATATATATATATATATATTCATTTAAAATACAGAGATGCCTGTAATAGGACATCTAACCCGCTAGAAATAGCAGCAAAAGGCTACATACCACAAAAAGTAAGGATAATTTCGAAAGGGAATGAAAAATAAAAACATTTACCAATCTATATTCTGTACCATGGTTTCAAGTCAATTTTAGTAAGATAAAAATTATATATCTCACAAAGGTCGGACTATC
>NC_068989.1:54770881-54771734 GCF_001194135.2 Octopus bimaculoides
ATATATATAACATTCTTTATCTCTCTGTCTCTATGTCTGTCTCTTCCCTATGCATTCTCAAACGGCTCGACCAAGTCAGATCAAATTTTGCAAGGTAATAAATAGTGTCAATTCCCGTGACTATCACCATACATTTTTGTTTTGTCATTTGAATTAAAACAATTTAACATTGGCGCTAGTTCGGTATTACGTGTCAAAAGTGAAAGAATAAGATTTATATTGGAATATGATATAATATTGTTTCACTTTTATTCTTACACGATTGATTCTTATGTTTCACTTTCATTGTTTCACTTTTGATTCTAATGTGATAACACTACGATCAATTTTTTTCTATTATGTTTATGAGACTTTCTCAAGATCAGCAAATGCAAGAACCACTTGAATTCTGGGTGGAGGAGGCAATGTAATCAACTAGCACAGAAGTGAGATGAGACTTTCTCAAAACCAGCAAGGGCATGCTGTAACACATCAAAGGGAGTATTGAAAGGGAAAGGAGATGAGACTTTCCCAAGATCAGCAAATGCGTGTTGCAGCACATCAGGTGGAGGCGTCAAAACTTCAAACGATGGGTCATGTTAGAAGCAGGGCCGTCCGCCGCAAAGGAGCATATATCCAATCACAGCTTTTCGGTGCGTTCAAAATTCACATAGCACCCCACTCCCAATTTTCCATGACAGGTTATGGTCCGGAATACTCCAAACGGGCGCATAACACGTCGCTTAGTCGAATTAGCCCATTGTTTACTCTACAAATGTTTTGTCGTCAATGATGCACTTTCCCGTATCAGCTTTTTCAACATAACTAATAAATACACAAACTACGCCATTTTAATCCCGAGCAACTCCGGCTA
>NC_068989.1:54772142-54773323 GCF_001194135.2 Octopus bimaculoides
CTGGTCTAAATATCGCGAAAATGGAAATAACACTGACTTCTCATTTTAATAGATATATTTGCCAAAATTACATAAAAATGTCTTGAAATACTAAAGAGTAAATTTATTCAATAAAATCGCCATTGGCTTCAACCACAGCCTCCTGCGACTCTTCTCAACGGTCTCCTTCGTTATGTTGGTCAATGCTGCCTTAATCCTTGCCTTCAGTCCATGTTTTTGTGTTACAAAGTGTTCTGTTGGTCACTCGCTCAATTCCATACCATCCATCAAAGGGCTTGCAGTCTGAGGAGTGAAGGGGCCAGATGTTAGGGATGATATCGTCCCAGAAATTATCTAACAGCCACGACTGGGTTCTCCTGCTTGTGTGACATGGTTCAGAGTCGTGTTGAGTCTGAGGTCGCGTGGGAAGTTAAATGGAATCATAACGTCACCAGCACTAGTGATCAATCCAAACACCATGATGTTGGCTGAATGTTTGATTTTTATCACTCTCGGTACATGTTTTGGGGACACGGCAAGCCAACAGTTGTTCTATGCGTTCATCATATGATACTGACAGAAACTTTTCTCGTCTAAGAAAAACCAAAGCATGTTCAGTTGGAGGGGATGCTTGAGTTTGTTCAAAATTTCGTAGAGCTGTTTATCTTTTTGTCCTTGAACGTTTGGGATGAAAAATTGACCCTTTCTCATCTTGTATGAAGAATACCGTATGTCTTCATTAAGACATTCAGACACTCCCACGTCCTGGCAATGGACCTGATTGACTGGAGGGATCATTGTCGGGTCCTGGATCTCACCAACAAATTCAAGAATTCTATTCTTATCAGAACGATCAGAGTGCGTTTTCCCAGCTGCCGTATCTTCGTAATCACCAACACTTTCAACTCTTTCTAACTCGTTCCGAATCCTCTCCACTGACACCTAAATTCTCTGAAATGTTCTTATTGGAACTTCCAGAGCGAATGCCAAGCTGTACAGCATGTCGTTTCCAAATTTCTGGTAAAAGGAATTGCGTCGTGATGTTGTTTTTCGCACAGACAATGCCCAACTGACCCTACTATACTGTGTAGTCGAAAAAAATCAAAAACAAACAATGCGCATGCGGCGACAACTTACCCACAATGTGGCGACAACTTACCCACTACAGCCTGTATATATATATAGATACCTACATATATATA
>NC_068989.1:54774213-54777111 GCF_001194135.2 Octopus bimaculoides
ATATATATATATATATATATATATATATATATATATATATAAACGTACATACACACATACATAAATACACTTATTTTTTTCTTTGGCATTAATCCAGAATTCTAGTTGATCGATTGCCTAGGAACGTGATTTATTTATAAACCGTTGTGGTCATTTGTTTTTCCCCAATAGTTGTTCAGAACTCTGGCTGGTTGATTGTCATTTGTTTATCAAATGTCCTGCTCACTTGCTTTTGTCTGACAGTCATCGAGTGATGTCACGATCGGTTGAATGCTTAATAACATCCCTTACTTTTATTTTTTATTTTTCTCCTCAGAATTTGGTTTTAATTCAACCGGCGACTCCTATTGTGACGTCACGAAACAATGTCTGGAAGGTGTAATAAAGTGGTTTAAGTTTTGATTGCAACTCCTGGTCAAAGCACGTTACCCGAATGTTTTATTTATTTTTACTTTTATTGTTTCTTGTCGAGTCGAATATACAATTTTTTTATTCTTGTGTCTTGTTTTAAAGTATTTAGATTTGGTTTATATTTATGAAAGACATATTTTTCTTACTTAAACAGAATTGTACTGACGTGTCCCGATGCCTTGATATAAAAGAAAATTTGATATTTGTGGTGCTTGTTTGTTGGAGAATTATATAGGCGCAGGCGACATCAGTCTGGAGTAGCATAAGGACACAGGAAATGTGTCAAGGCCGACAGGAAGCGGTGTAGTTTCCAAGGTCTAACCAACAGTAGTATTATTCCCTTCAGGGGACTGTCACATTAAGTTGACAGCGTACAACTACTTCAAGAAATGACATTGTTTTTAATTCCTATCATTAATAAATTATTCTAATATTATATTCAATTCATTCTTTATTCACTTTAGTTTTCTTTTTAGTTTCAGCCCGAGGGTTGCAGCTATGCTGGGGCATCACCGTTTGCTTTGTTACACTTTCGCTAAACCTCCTCTGATGCGTGGCATTTGGTGAATAAGAGAGTTTGATGTTGCTGCCCTCATCTGTGTTTCTTACCTTGAGGTAGGTTCATCAGGAACTCTTGACAGGATGAAATCCAGTTTTGTTTTGAAAACGCTTACATCCACGCCATGCAGGTCATTCAGGTTTAGTGGGAGGATATTGAAGAGCTGTGGGCCCTTGAAGCCCAAACTGTTGTAATATATGGTACTGTATTCTGATGGCAATGTTGGGAGTTTTGGTAGCATGCAGTGGCGCCCCGTCCTGCTGCTTGTGTATCTGGCAATGCCAAAGTTTGGTACAAGTTCTTCTTTCCAGATCTATATTTCTGCGTATCTTTCCTGCCTTCGTTCTAATGAGTAGACATAACTCTTTCAGTCTCTCCCAGTAGCTGACATGTCACATTGAGACAATCTTCTTTATGTAGCTTCGCTAGACTGCCTCGGGTTCCGTCGTTAATTTTACACTGTTTGATGAGCACAGTTAGGAGTAGTAATCCAGAAGGCAGAGGACGAAAGACCTCTAGAGGACCATCATGGTTTCCCTCAGAGTTCGAAGGATTCATCCGGCCAAGCGTCTGCATTTTATTGCCAACTTGATAATATACACCTGGAAAGATGCATCATTACTCATCGATGCCTAGATCACACACTGATTTTGATTCAGGGATCGCAATTCCTCCTGGGCCAGTGTATCTTGTCTTTTTTCCATTGAGCTTCGAGTGTTCGTACTGCAGTGCTTGGAATTTTCCAGCCATTAAACTGCATATTATTTTCCTCTGCCCACCTGCATATTGTGTTCAACTCCCGTTGCAGATGCGCTACGTCTCCAGCGTTCTGTATCGTCTGAGAGAAATTCATATCGTCTGCATAGTTTGGTATGCTACTTAAGCAGCTGAGGGCACGTCTAAGAAGGCCATTATGAATAGCAGCAGCCTCGAGAGAGTGCCCTGTGGAACACCACTCCTTATTTGTGTTTCCTTGGAGGTGGCCCCGTTGGCCACCACTACCTGACTTCTATCCTTTAGAAAGTGACGAAGTCATTCTCCAAGTTTTCGAACGATGCCAAGATTACGCAGCTTGTGACATGGTTGTGCATAAAATACGTATTACTCAAATAGTGATGAACTATTTAACGTACGGATGTGTAAATTATGCTATACACGGTGATAATAACTTCATTTTTGACTACTTCATAAAGTGGGTGAATATCTAATTGCCTGGGGAAAAAAAACATGGTACAGGGGCTACAGCGAGGAGCGGTCAGCATATTGTGTGAGTTTCCGCCAGAAGTAACACTCCCTTGCTTTTTCTGCACATCAAAAATCCTGAAGAAATGTGTTTAGATTACTATAATTGCAACCACAGTTATGGTTTTCTGACGCATACACTCATACGTACATACATACGTACATACATACATACATACATACATACATACATACACACATACACATACACACACACATACACACATATATTTATATATCAATGAAAAATAGGAAATGCCATTTAAACAGATGCACATCTGCACAAATCACATACACATAGATTACATCACACTTGAAAGAAGATACATTGACAAGCACTTATCCCTGTAAGTATAAAAGCACGCATCTATACGTAAATACATACATAGATAAATGCATGCATACATACATACATACATACATACATACATACATAAACGCATTTGAAATTAGCGTGGTCACCATAATGATACGCTCTAAGTGGCTGAAGTACAGCCAGCTTGAGGAATGGGTGTATACACACACGAGGATGGTGATGAGGAGCGGGTAGGTGTAGGGCGCATAAAAAGAAGGGAGTGTATATTGTGTCCGGATGAAGGATGAGCAGTATGACAGTTGTGCATGAATCATGATGCACACATACATACATACATGCATACACACACACACACACACACGCACACACA
>NC_068989.1:54777121-54778365 GCF_001194135.2 Octopus bimaculoides
ATATATATATATATATATATATATATATATATACACATACATACAACATACATACATGCACACTCTCTCTCACACACACACATATATATATACATATATATACATACACATATACATAAATAAATTTTTATATATACATATATATTGCGCAGGCGTGGCTGTGTAGTAAGAAGCTTTCTTCCCGACCACATGGTTCCGGGTTCAGACCCACTGCGTGGCACGTTGGGCAAGTGTCTTCTACTATAGCCTTATAAGTGGATTTGGTAGACGGAAACTGAAAGAAGCTCGTCTTGTATATGTATATATGTATGTATATTTGTGTGTGTGTGTGTGTATTTGTATATATGCAACTGTGATGTTGGTGCATGCGTGCACGTGAGAGAAAGCGCCTGCCCGTGTACATATGTGTATAAATAAGATATATATTTCTTTTCTGAGTGTTGGCCATGTAGTTGTGGTCATACTAGTGCACCATCGTGACATTCCACAGTCCACATACTCGTATGTCGTTGATTTCTTTCTGCATGGCGGGATTTCATAACACCCGTCCTGGTTGTTGGTTCATTCAGTGATTGATAGAGTTTGACAGAACCGTCCTCATCTGTACTTCATATCAGGACATTGGTTCATTTGGTATCGTAGAGAGGAGATTATCCAAATCCTTGTTTGAAGGCATCCACATCCACATCCTATACGCTACGTAATTCTTTTGGCAGAATATTGCAGAACTTTGGATCCCAACCTCTTGTAGCAGTTGTTCCTCACTTAAGATGGAGTGGAAAGTAAATTTGTTACAACGCTATGGCATCCAGTAAGTGCATTAGTATAACTCTTTATCCCGATGTTTCGTACCAGCCCTACCGGAATGTAGGTAAATTATTATATATCTTCCATATCTTTGCTTCACGAAGTAAAAATGAAGTTTTTTTCCACTCTAAATACAGTGCTTCCTCTTTAAAAGGTGTCTCACTATACCACGTCCCCGCATATAAAGCAAGTGGTTTGATGGACCCCAAATAATTTGAAGCAGAATTTCTCTCATTATCGCCCACAACTTGCAAAAACTTTGATTAAAAGAAGAATTTCAGCGAATTTCAACGAAATACATACCTTAATCAGTAGCTTCATTCTAATTACATGTTTTGTGTGCATAATTTCTGTGATTTTGTGATGAAAACAACACCTTTTTGATCGGTGAGCGCTTTTGACAATTTTTTTTTTCCACGATTTGATTGGATTGTTTG
>NC_068989.1:54778748-54779883 GCF_001194135.2 Octopus bimaculoides
CCTTAAAGGAAGTAATTAACACCCTGGAGGTACGATTTATATAAAAGGGAGACCATATTCCACTTCGTCCATTACAATTTCAAGCTATCTTGCAGGTATTTAAAAAAAAAAGTTACCGTATGAATACACAATATCTAAGAGGAAATCCTATTCTGTAAAGGAAAAGTTAAATCTGGTTGACCGCATACGAAATAGCAGTATCAAAACCAAACTATCGAGAGAGATCGGTGTTCCAGAGTCCACTCTGCGTGGTTGGGTTTTAAAGATGAGGCTAACCTCAGGAGTTATGCAAATACAGTTGTGGACAGTGAGGACCTAGCGAGGAAGAAGGTCAGGATTATCACTGACAGTGAACTTGAGAAAGCAGTTTTCACCTGGTTTGTCCAGGAGCAGAGTGGTGGCACCCACTTATCAGGTTCTATTATTAGAACCCAGGCAGAGAAATTTCATAGTCAGAGCAACCTGACCAGCCTGACCAGCAGACCTTTCTAGCCAGCAAGGGGTAGTTATACAGGTTCCAGAAGCGCCATGGTATAGGCGCTGTGAAGATTAATGGGGACAGAGATCAGCAGACAGCCAAGCTGGAGATGACTTCCTAGCTACCCTGAAGCAGCATATGGAAGCAGAATCCCTCACCCCAGAACAACTGTATAAAGCAGATGAGTCCGGCCTCAACTGGAAGATGCTACCAAACAACACCCTGGCAGTAACAACAGATGCCGATCAGACTATGGGCTACAAACAGGCAAAGAACAGACTCGCCATCTGTTTTGCCTGCAACGTGACAGGTACCAACAAGCGCAAACCCCTGGTTGCGGGCAAGTCTCGATCACCCAGGTACTTCGAGCATGTAAACATCAACAATCTGCCAGTGTTTTACAAACACTCAACCAGGTCATGGATGAAAGCCAGGACATTTGAAGAATGGTTCTTCAAGTCATTTGTCTCTAGTGTTAGGAGCCACCTTATGAGCCTCAACCTGCGAGAGAAAGCTATCCTCCTGCTAGATAACTGCTCTGCCCACCCACAGGGAGACATCCTACAGAACAGAGATGGCCAGATCAAGGTCTTCTATCTACCGAAGAACATAAAAGCAAAATACAGCCCTATGATACTGGCACACACACACACACAC
>NC_068989.1:54781638-54782615 GCF_001194135.2 Octopus bimaculoides
TATAAAAATATATATATATATGACAGGCTTCGTTCCGTTTCCGTCTACTAAAGCCACTCACAAGGCTTTGGTTGGCCCGAGGCTATACAAGAAAACATTTACTCGATTTGTCATGCAATGGAACTGAACCCGGAACCAAATGGTTGGGTAGCAAGCTTCTTACCGGACAGCTACGCCTGCACCAATAAAAATAATTTAAAAATGAACTGAAGGATTACTCAATACTTTGTTATAAAGTACATTTTTATTAATAAACTTCTTGAGAAAGCAGTTGACAGTGACTTCAAAGTTTCTGCTTACTCGCCTTTGTCTGGCTGCCCTATACTTGAGTTCTTTTTGGCTCATATAGTAATGGACAAGTTGTTGTCTGTGGAGTAGTGGAAATCATGAAGTGTGGTTATAATAAGGTGTAGTGTAAGTAGGCCGGGAAGTAGTTATGCACGAAGGCTTGATAAAGACAAATAGAAGAAATATATGTGTTTGTAGGGTGTGGGTTGATAGAAAGTTACTGTGAGAAGATTTTATTTGGTATGATGTTGGATTGTGTTATTGTGTAGGGTTTAGTCAAGCGTGGAAGTAACTGTGTAAATAGGTGAGTCAAATTCAAGTGGTCCGAATTCAAGTCACGACACTTTGTGTAGAAATTTGGTTTCCGCAGTGCTTGAGGCTTCTCAAATGCATGTTTATAGATGAATTAGTTGTTCACTCAGCTCGCATGTAGATGCGTGACGTTATCTCTAGATCCAAATGAATAAATACAATGATTCAGAATTCCCAATGTTTGTCCGTCTCTAGGCATGGCTGTGTGATAAGAAGCTTGCTTCCCAACTACACGGTTGGCACCTTAGACAAGTGTTTTCTGCTATACCCTCGAGCCGGCCAAAGCCTTGTGAGTGGATTTGGTAGACGGAAACTGAAAGAAACTCGTCGTACATATGTATATATATATATATATATATATATATATATATATATAT
>NC_068989.1:54782667-54784647 GCF_001194135.2 Octopus bimaculoides
ACACACACACACACACACACACACACACACACACACACACACACACACACACATACACACACACAAACGCAGCAGTACATACGTATACTTACATACCTGAATTTTTTTATCTACAAGCACGCAGATACACAAATTTCCACACGTTTCAACTTGTATGCGGTCATTTTTCAATTTTTTTTTTTAAATCACGAATTCTCGCACTCAAACATACTTATGCCATGACGAAATACGGACGCTCATTTTCAGCATCCATGGAAATCCCACTTTTTACATATCAAATCCATCATAACTGAAAGATAATGCATTTTTACTTTTACTCTTTGTTTTAGAATCAATATATTACGGTGCAATAAAATAGCTCGGTCTCTCAGATATTTTATTACCTGAAGAGCCTTCTAAGAGCGATACTAAGTGTTGTAATATAAACATAGTATATGCAGCGATCATTACAAAGAAAACTATAAAAATCTAGACATCCTTGGGGTATTTTGATAGTGATCAAACTTTTCATAGTTATATTAGGTATGTGATGGTCATAAACATATACACATAATTGCATGTATACGACGAAACTGAGAGAGTGCGAAAGAACATAAAATAAAAAAGTATATCAGCACAGGATATAAAATAAGCACAAAATATGTATCTATATGCTACAAGGTACTATAAAACATACATAATCTGCTAAAAAAAAACATATCTCTTTCGCTAATAATATATATATAGATATATTTTATTGTAATCTATAGCATAAGAATGAAACAATATTTAGAAACCATTAATTAATGTTCAATATCGCTGTCATAAAAATGTTAAATACACAGCGTCATTAGCCTTGAGAGATCTCATATACGCATAAAAGCACACGCTTAGATCAACAGACGAGAATCGTCTGTCATGGGTGCTGGAACTCCCATATCACGTGATTTTTTTTCGTACTGGAAATCATCAGTAGGAGATATCCGGTTGCAGCATCGTAGTCAAATCTCACTATTACGGTATATAGAATATCAACATCTCTTCAGACGCTGATAGCGGAAATAACCAACAAATACCACCCCACACAACTCTAATAAACGCAGTATTTTGTGTTCTAGCAAGGCCTCCATGTTAATTGGATATAAAGATTACCTTTCAGTATTGATACTGCTTCCGTCGCTAATAACTAATTACTTAATATACAAATTGTGCATCTTGCTTCTAATATTAGTGAGCTTGTAAGTAAAGAGTTTGTAAAAAGTTGAATGTGCTACTCAGGTACACAGCTTCTTATTTCTTTATTGCCCACAGGAGGCTAAACATAGAGGGGACAAACAAGGACAGACAAAGGAATTAAGTCGATTACATCGACTCCAGTGCGTAACTGGTACTTAATTTATCGATCCCGAAAGGATGACAGGCAAAGTCGAACTCGGCGGGATTTGAACTCAGAACGTAAAGACAGACGAAATACTGCTAAGCATTTCGCCCGGCGTGCTAACGTTTCTGCCAGCTAGTCGCCAGCTCAGGTACACAGTTTCTGATGAAGATTCCCAAAAAGGGAGAAACTTATGAAGAATATTCTGCTTTTCCCTGTCTGAAAGCTTACGCAATGTATGCTCGTCAGTGTGTAGGTATGTGTGTAGCTATATGTAAGTATGTATATATATATGTGTGTATACGCGCGCGCATATATAGGACTGTTACAAATACCAAATAAGAAGAATCACCACAGAAACCGCAATGAACTTTCCTAAGCAGTGGCCCGTTGCTGCGAGGCAAGAGTAATATGACCGGATTATGTATATAATATATATATATATATATATATATATATATATATACGAGGGGATACTGAAAGGTTCCTGTCTTTGGCAAAAGAAAATACAGGATTAGTTAATTGTGATTTTATTCAACATATTCTCCTCTCTGATTCACTTGTTTATTGCAGCGGTCCTTAAGTTTTTCTATGCCGTGTAAAACAATTCCGAATGTTGGACC
>NC_068989.1:54785718-54786404 GCF_001194135.2 Octopus bimaculoides
GGTTGACGTCAGACTGCGATAAGGTAATGTAGTTGCTTGTACTTTCCGTAAAAGACTTGGCAGCATGAATCAGCAGTGCCACTACCCCAATCATCACCACCACCACCACCACCACCACCACCACCACCAATCTTACTACTACTACTACTACTACTGCCATCAGCTGCACTAACGCCACTATTACCATCACGATCACGACCATCACCATCAAGCCCCCCACCCCAACACACACACATATACACATACCGCTTCACCTCCTGTTTTGACTCCATCTTAGCTACACAGATACACTTGGTCAGTCACGTAGGCAAAGCAGAACTGCTTGCTTAGCATATCTGTTCCAACTCAACGTTACGGACGCTGAAGCGTCATAACAACTTGTTGGTTGTTTTAAGGCAAATACATATGGACATTAACACGCACGCAGAAACAAGCATGCACACTCATGGTCTTAATCACTCCCATACACATATACATACGGCCACATGCGCATGGGTAATTATATACAAGCATACACACATACATCACATACAAATACACCCATTCTTTCTTGAACAGATGTTGTAAATTTGGCACAGACATGCCCCTGATAGATATACAAAAACACGCACATATGTATATTGTATATATGTACATGTATGTTTGTATATATATATATATATATACACATACATACATATATATAT
>NC_068989.1:54787213-54788784 GCF_001194135.2 Octopus bimaculoides
AAACTAAATGATATGAGGGGGGGGTGCTGAAAAGTTCCCGGCTTTAAGGGTGTCGCGAAAAGCTTGGTTGGAGCACCAACCCTCCGAGTTTTTTTTTTATTTTTTTACAGGGTTTAGAAAAATTGAAGGACCGCTGCAAGAAGTGTGTCAACCTGAGAGGCGAATATGTTAAATGAAACCACAATTAACTGATTCCCCTGTATTTTCCTGATCATAGATCGGCTTCAGCTTGACCTTGGGCTAAACAAACAACTTCATAGATATTTTGTGCAATCACGTTAATGGATTCGAATCAACTAAGTTCCATCGACTCCAGTACAAGATTGGAACTTATTTTATTGAACTCGAAGCGACAAAAGTCAAAGTTGATTCCTACAAGATTTGAACCCAAGACGTAAGGTGCTGGAGAAAACCAACCAAGTAAAGCATTTTGTTCGACGCTCTAATCATTTGGCCACTCCTGTCTCTGTATTCCGGTCTTATATATATTTCTTTTCTTTACACTCGTTCATTACTGCGAAAAATATAAAGTTGGTTGAATCGATCATTTATAAATTACTGAGTATTGATTATTTTACTGGTCCTGAAAGACTGAAAAACACTTAGATATCAATAGAATTTGAATTGAGAAGAAAAAGGTCCTTATTTCAAAAACAGGAAGGCACTCAGATTAATCTGTTATCTAACTTTCTAGGCATATTTTGATTTCTTAAGACGTCGGTTTTAATACACGAGTTTGAAACTAGGTTAACTTGTAGTTAGGGGAAGAACAGTACTACTGAGGGCTATTTCACAGGGCTATTTTATGGAGCTAGAACTGGTGGCAGTTAAGAAAGAGCTTAACTGGATCTAGTCGAAATATTTTCAAAGGAATGACTTCTTTTAACTTAATTCAAAGGTCGGCTTTTGGTGGTAATCTGGTTAATATATTGATTTCAAAGTCTAGGACAAGGCCAGCAATTTCGGGAGAGGATATAAATCGATTACATCGACCCCATTGTTCAACTGGTACTTTTGTTCATCGATGCTGAAAGGTGAAAGACAAATTCCAACTCCACGGAAATTGAACTCAGAACGTAGAGAAGTGCTGCTGAGCAATTTTGCTTGGCGCGGTAACGACTCTGCTAGCTCACCGCCTAAACTAGAAACTGCAACGGAAAGTGACGTATTATATTCCAGTAGTATAAATTTTGTTGTGTAACTAAGATAACAAGGATTTTTGTGATGTAATATTTGTGAAACCAAGTGGAAGACAACATAATGTCATTACATAGTATTTCCGCACACGTTTATTCACATGTGCACTGTTTAGTATCTTTGTTAATAATTACTGCTTGGTACGGAAAAGAACAACTCGTCTACTGATCATAGTAATAACAAGAAACAATCAGAGTAAAATTGCTAGTCATGTTATCATTGTAGGTGCAAGCTTGTCTCTGCGGTAAGAGGTTTGCTTCGCAACCACACAGTTCCGGAACCATGTTACTATAGCCCCGAGTCGATCAAAGACTTGTGAGTGGATGTCGTAGACGGGAACTGAAAGAAGCCTGTCGTGTATATATATGCATATA
>NC_068989.1:54789276-54789929 GCF_001194135.2 Octopus bimaculoides
ATAGTCCTTATTCCATTGGTCTTTATTGCCGAACCGCCAATGTTGCTGGGCATAAACATACCAACACCGGTTGTCAAGCGGTATGGTGGTGGTGAAGAACATACACAGACACAAAGACACACACATAGATACATACATATATACGACGGGTTTCTTCCAGTTTCCGTCTACTAACTGCACTCACAAGACTAGGTCGGCTCGAGGCTATAGTAGAAGAGGCTTGCCCAAGGTTTCACGCGTAAGACTTTTCTCACCTTCCCGAGCGTTAAACTAATACACCTTTTTGTTGTTTCCACACCTGTCACATGTGTGTGTGTGTGTGAATAAAGGAAGTGTACGATGAGTAAAATTAATTTTACTCATTGCATACTTCCTTTATTTATTTATTTATTTATTTATTTATTTATTTATTTATTCATAATTTATGCATTCTTAATGCTTTTCTATCTTATCGGACTATACATTTTATGTCATTCGTAGCCTGATACATGATGGAGCTTTATTTTATGAGTTCCATCGAATTAGTTAAATCCAATATTCTGAATTGGATTTATACATACATACATACATACATACATACACACATACACAAACACACACACACACACACACACACACACACACACACACACACACACACACACACACACACA
>NC_068989.1:54790403-54790661 GCF_001194135.2 Octopus bimaculoides
GTGTCTGTATGTTTGTGTTTGTCCCTCCAGCATCGTTTGACAACCAATGCTGGTGTATTTACGTCCCCGAAACTTAGCGTTTTGGCCTAAAAGACCGATAGAATGAGTACTAGGCTTACAAAGAGTAAGTCCTGTGGTCCATTTGCTCTACTAAAGGCGGTGCTGCAGCATGGCCGTAATCAAATGACTGAAACAAATAAAAAGGGTATATATGTATGTATGTATATATATATATATATATATACACACATATATATA
>NC_068989.1:54790745-54796994 GCF_001194135.2 Octopus bimaculoides
ATATATATATATATATATATATATATATATATATATATATATGCATGAGTGTGAGTGTGTATCTTTGTGTCTGTGATTTGTACGCCACTACGATTTCTCAACTGATGTTGTTTTGTTCAAATCCTTGTATTTATACAGTACGACAAAATGGACCGGTGCGATAAGTATCATACCTTAAAAAACAAGCACCAAACGTGGGGTTGATCTGTTCGACTAAAATCCTTCAAAGCGGTGCCCTATCATGGCTGCAGTCTAATGACTGAATCAAGTGAAAAACGAAAATTCTCTTAGCCAAATTAGATTCTTAATGAGACATAAGCTATCAACAGCAATCTCCTAACACGTTTTCTTGTGTGCTTTTCGTTACATTTGTTTCAATGTTCACCCTGTAGTCTTCAGTTCTTTTTCTGACTATCACTGTTAAGTAATCCTCTTGTGCCTTGTCTTCCTTATTACCTTCAGGATTTCAATGAAGGATTTACTTTACCGAAAAATTTATCTAGTCTTTCCTCATCTGCACGTACGTCTACGGTCATTGTTGGCTGATAAGTTTTTGCTTGAATTTGGTCCTGAGATCTTTGTTACTCAAAAAAGGATCTCTAGTGTTGTTGATGTTTTGGAGGCACCTGTGTGGAATGTTTGGAACTCTCTGATGATATGTTTCTAAATTTTTCATGAATCATAAGCAAAAAGGACCGATGCTACTGTCGAAAATTTGCTGCGTAATAAGTCTTGAGAGATAGATTGCTTTCTAATCAGGCTTTAAAAATAATGTGCATATAATTATTTGAATAGTTTAAATTATGGCGAGTGAGAATACAAGAAAATCTGATATTAAATAAAGCGTTTAAGTGTAGGACTAAGAGAGTAAATATTTGACAAGAAATATTCTATTAAACATTTAGCTAGATAACCTCTGATGTGGGACTTAATGAAGTAGTAAAGGAGAATATGGTAAGCTAGATTGAGTGTAGGAGTTATATATATTCAATATCATATGAGTTAAAGTAAGAATATGATAAGAATAAATTAGAAGTATTTAAGCATAGTAATGGTTGATAAATTGGTGGTATTTATATTGCTGTTGGAGGGTTCCTGTCAGATAATATGTCTCCGGATTTGTGATTAATGCTGCATGTTATGGTTAGATGAAGTATTGTATGAAAACTGCGGAGAAATGGTGTTATACATGAAAAGAAGCGTGTGGTGGGTGGTGCCTATTAATTTAGATAGGAGAATAATATGAATGCTATTAAGATAACCAAATTAAAATCAGATGGTATTCGTTTAAGAACCTGCTTTACAATTAGGAGGAAGTACGGTATAGAAAATATTTCAGATTGATTTCTATTAGTAATTGGTTAAGAATTACAAATTATGGTCGTATGGTACGTCGAAGACAAACTGATTCAATATTAGATACATACAAGGTGGCGAGCTGGCAGAAACGTTAGCACGCTGGGGAAATGCTTAGAGGTATTTCGTCTGTCTTTACGTTCGGAGTTCAAATTCCGCCGAGATTGACTTTGCCTTTTTATCCTTTCGGTGTTGATAAATTAAGCACCAGTTGCGTACTAGGGTCGATTTAACCCACCGGTCCCCTCCCCGAAAATTTCGGGCCTTGTGCCTAGAGTAGAAAAGAATATTAGATGCATATATGTTACTAATGTGAAAAATGAGTTTTGCAGTAACAGCAAGGTAAAATTTATACACGAATGTTTCTGGGGGAAAGAATGCATATCGGAAATACATGCAATCAAGTTAATTGTAGGCTTTTATTGTCAAGTTATAACTAGACTGAGTTGGAGGTTATTGGCCGGTGTTAGAAGGAGAGAATGCATGCCAGTAAAACTTTGAGTTTTAATTTTGTTTTCCAGGTATACTCACTAACCAAAAGTGTATCTGTTGTGAGATGATTTGTAAATCAATATTAGATTTAGAAAGCGAAGAGAAGCCAGCGAAAAAGTAATTGGGATTAGAAGGAATGGGGTGGTACATTCACTCTAATGTTATATGTCAAATTACTGTAAAAATTCCGAATCTCGAGATTGACATATCATCTAAAAAAACATATAGAAACATTATAGTATGGTTAATAGATGAGAACGAAGAAATAAAAAAAATGACTACTCTTATATACTGTGTTTATGTATCAGTTGGAAAATGAAGATGGAAATGTATGATGGCTATCTTTCGGATGGAAATATATGATGGGTATCTTTCGGAGTATATCATTTTTGCATTTATTTTGTTTTATTTGCCTCAGTCACTGAACTTCAGCCATGCTTGAGCAAGATTTCGAGGAACTTGGTCAAGCAAATAGATCCGCGTACTTATTTTCAAAGTTTGGTACACAGCAATATTTTGTGATTCAACACTCCCACCACCTACACCACCACTTCAGGGTAAATGTTTCTTGTAATGTGGGACGAAAATGTTTTCAAGCTTTAGGTAAACACTTTCCTAAATTTAGCCAGTATTATAAAATTTTTAATAGACACACGGTTAAATTTGCGTACTCTACCTAATATAGTTGAATATTCAGTTAGATTTAGCCATTGTGAATTAAACTGCGATTTATGATACTACAACAACTGACTGTCCATCTCAACTCCTAGCTACCTGATGTACAGCAAAAGAAAACCTACTGCAAATAATCAATATATTGATTTATTTATTACAATGATAGTACTATTAATGATAGCCAAACTGCACCGATCATGCCTACAAATGATCAAGTTCACCTTTCTTTACGTCACTTCTGTAATAGTTCACTGTGTGCCATTAATAATCAGTACTTTAAGAAAATTTTTTGTATAAGTGCTCTATCACTGCTCTTGGTAAATAACATGTTTATATTAGTGCGTCCCTTTCCTCATTCAAACTTCGCTGGACTAATCGCAAATCTACATTTAGGCATAAAGGCTAATAGCACATCTCTGGTTAAATTTGTACATTCTCTCACAGATAATAGCATTGAATTTAAGGTTGCATGTTCTAGTGTATGTCATGCACAACCACATAGAGGTAGAGGTAGTAGTTGTGAGCACTGTGTATCTCAGGCGTTCCATATTAATGAAATTAAACTGAATATTACTAATCAGCGTGATAAATTCATTCTAAGATTCCAGCACCTTAAATACAAACCATTCCTGTATGTTAGCGATACCTAACCTTACACTTAATTACTACACCTGTACGAATAAGCTTTATTAGATAGATCTATGCACTGCAATGTGATTTGATCTCACTTTAGTAATAAATAATGCATTAGACCATATTCAAAGATTCTGCTATTTGTAAAAATACTTATTAGCCGTTCATGTGTAACATTCCAGTCTATTGTAAGCATTTTTAATGCCTGAACTACTTTTTACGTATTATGGAGGCCGTTGCCCTCTGATTACTACCTGATTCTGTTATTCTACACCTCACAACCTCTTTGTGCTCCTGTTTGCCCCTATCTTAGGTAATAGTACCATTGTATTATTATACATAATTCAATATATTTATTTTTTTAAAATCCAGTTGGCAGATACGATCTAATGGAAGTGTTTACTTGTTAGCATTTTGGACCAACTGCAAGTTTACATCCGTATACTTCTATATGAGTCCGTATATATATTTGTTATATCGACATATGCATATTTATGCATTTGTGAGTATGTGCATGTCGCCATATATATGTGTCTGCGTAAACATATGCCTATATTTTGTATACATCTGTTTTTATATATTATACATCTCAGTTTATATATACATACATACATATACTTGTATAAGTTTATAGATATCCATTCAGATATGTGTGTTTGCATTTCTATTGTTCTATGTAGGTGTATCTTCATTTACATGTAAAATTAGTACATATCTGAGTGTGTATAGATATATATATATATATATATATGGGGGAGGTGTGCATAAATGAATGTATATACGCATATATGTGCATACATATGCGCGAGTATATACGTATGTATACTTATGAATTAAAGTGCTGGATCAAAATTCAGAAAATTGACCATCCTTAATTTTATTTATTTTTAAAAATAAAACCAGGAAGGGATAAGGAGATGGAGTAGAGGAATTATAGTAAATACAAAAAAATTGTTTATAAGTATATGAAAGTACATATAACAAAAACATAATATAAGTGAATTCGATAGGGAACACACAGCTGGAGAAATAAAGATTGGAACATGACATTGTATTGAACAACTGCAATTTTCAAGTAGGGTTAAAAGGTCAAAAGACCACACATAAAACTTCTGACCTTAATTTTCATCACATTTTCTAATCACACCTCAAAATACTTTGCAACCGAATGAACTTTAGTGAAAGCAAAACCGTTCTTGTAGCTACAGAGAAGCATATGCAGAAAGCATTAACATACACACAAAAGACATTAGCACACACACACACACACACACACACACACACACACACAAACACACTCACACGCGCGCACCCACACACCCACGCACGCACACACACACACACATACACAAACATATGTATATAGACAAATAACCATAAATACATACATACACATAAATACATCATCATCATCATCGTCGTCGTTTAACGTCTGCTTTCCATGCTAGCATGGGTTGGACGATTTGACTGAGAACTGGTGAAACCAGATGGCTGCTGCAGGTTCCAATCTGATTTGGCAGAATTTCTACAGCTGGATGCCTTTCCTAACGCCAACCACTCCGAGAGTGTAGTAGGTGCTTTTACGTGCCACCGGCACGAAGGCCAGTCAGGCGGTACATACACACGTAAATACATGCAGAAAAACATACATACACGTACGCACAATATAAATACGCATTCATACAAATGTATGCATATGAATACATACATGTATATACATTGATATATATATATACATATAGATACACATATATACATATACACACATGTACATGTGTGTATAGATACACGCACACATACACGTAGTAAATCTTATGAATTAAGGGGCTGGATCTAAATTCAGGGAATTGGCGATCCTTAATTCATACGAAGCAACATATATTTATTGTTACTGACCATGGTAAGAAGCTGTGGGGTAAGAAGCTGTGGGGTAAGAAGCTGTGGGGTAAGAAGCTGTGGGGTAAGAAGCTTGCTTCCTAACCACATCGCTTCGGGTTTAGTACCCCTGCGTGGCACTTGGGCAAGTATCATCTCCTATCACCTCGGGTTGACCAAAACCTTGTGAGTGGATTTGCTAGGCGGAAACTAAAAGAAGCCCGTTGAATATATCTAAGTATATAAAACTTAGATAAAACTTAGATTTTTTTCGACCAAAGATTGGTCCAGGCCATGTCTAACTTAATAGCATATATATATATATATGTGTGTATGTGTGTGTGTGTGTGTGTGTGTGTGTGTGCGTGCGTGTGTGTGTGTGTGTTGTGCGCGCGTCTGTGTTTGTCTTTGTGTCTGTGTTTATCTCCACCCCATCTCTGCTTGACAGCCGGTGTTGGCGTGTTTACATCCTCGTAACTTAGCGGTTTGACAAAAGAGACCGATAGAATAAGTACGCTTAAAGAATAAGTTCCGGAATCACATAACTGAAGCAAAAGAATGAAAGAATACCAAACTAATTTTACCAAACTAATGTTACCATGTCTCGGCCTTTCCTATAGTATATATCTATTGAGAAAATTTCGTACATTTACTTAGAATTGAATTGCTTTCTGAACCATGATGTTTTGGTGATCTGATGAACTAGCTATCGTTATTCGCTTTGAATTGTGTATATACAATTTTATTGTATACTGTATAGTATGCATAGTAATGAAAACATGTGAACATAAATTATCATACACTGAAATTATTACACGAAGACCACGAAACGGACATGATCCTGTCATTCTGCCTGAATTTTTATGATATACATACATATATATATATATATAAATTATTAAGGTAGCTATTTGCAATTTAGAACTCATGGGCAACAAGTACAGTTTTCACTAAAGTACACAGAGGGTAAAGAAAAACAGTTAGCCATTAAAATTGAAAGGTTACTGAATAATTTTCAGAGCACCATATCTATATAGATTTACAAAAGAAACAGCTGTCATTGGCTTCGATGTTTCCGTCTGACGGCAAATACTCCAAACTTCAAAGTTACTGTCGATCTTCTCCCTGAGAAGCAATATAAGTATAAAAATACATACATACATACATACACACACACACACACACACACACACACACACACACACACACACACACACA
>NC_068989.1:54797431-54800568 GCF_001194135.2 Octopus bimaculoides
TGTGTATGATGCTGGGAGTTTTTTTTTGTCTTTTCATTTTCAAACGTGTTTTCCAAGTACTATGCAGGCGAGGGAACGAACTGTATACTTTGCCGCTGTCTCACCGGCAGCACATCAAGAAACTACATAATGCTTACACGGCCTACACTAAAAAATGCGTGCGCTAGCAGTATAGAAGCGTCTTTCTTACCTCAAGTACATCATAGCTGAATTCATCAAGGTGTTTGCACTCTATGGGTAAAACGTACCTACTCCATTCAGTCTCTGCAGCTTTTACATGTTTCAGTCATTAGGCTCCGTCCGTGCTGGGGCACCGCCTTGAAGAATTTTTAGTCGAATGTATCGACCTCAGTACTTATTTCTTAAAAGTCTGGCACTTATTCTGTTGATCATATTTGCAGAACCGCTAAGTTACAGGGACATAAACATACACACGTGTATAAGTATATGTGTGTGGTGGGGGATGTATGCATATACATCTACCAAATCCACTTACAAAGCTTTGGTGTGTCCGCAGCTATTGTGGAACGCACATGCCCGCGGTACCATACAGTGGAACTGAACCCGGAACCATGTGGTTGAGAAGCAAGCTTCTTACCACACAGACACGCCTGCGTCTATGTTTAGCATATTTTTGCATTGTGACTTTTAATGGAACTTGAAACTTGCCTGTTTCTTGTTTTTTGTTTTTGTTTTTGCAGCTATCGCTCTCTTCATTTAGTTTTTGTTGAAGAAATGATGGGACGTTTGGCTGTTCGAGAAATATTTTGTTATTAATCGCAGAATATCTTTTGCAACACTAATCTTTACATTAACACTATAAGTTAGAATGTTGTTGTTTGTTCCTTTTCAAGCCATGCCTGGTTCATAAGGCCCGTTTCCCGGTTTCATTGGCGTATAGGTTCCCCACCTGGACGGGATGCCAGTCCGTCGCAGGTGAGCTGTTTGATGCAGGAAGAACGAGTGAGAGAAAGTTGTGACGAAAGAGTCAGCAGAAGTTCACCTCTACCTTCTGCCGGAGCCGCGTGGAGCTTAGGTGTTTCGCTCAAAACACACACACATCGCCCCGTCTGAGATTCGAACTCGCGATCCCTCGACTCCGAGTCTACTGCTCTAACTACTAGGCCATGTGCCTTCACATGTTGGAATATATTATACAAATTTATCTTTCTTGTATTTTAAGTTACTTCATCGATGACTTATTTCCTTCTTTGTGTAACCTACAGGATATTTCTTTGTTGTCGCTCTCTATCACCTTTCTGTTGAAGGCGTGTAATGCACATATCCTCTGCAAATACGTATTGGTACGTGATTAATAAAGTCCGTTTGATGGTTAAATTGCATTTGGTGGTTGAATTGGTGGTTAAATATGTTCTCATTGAGTTTCTTAAAAGGCTTATATAATTTCGAGGCTAGTGTAGGTGTTACAACCAGGATGTTCTGAAATTGTATGGCTCGCTTGTCAGACTTACTCAGAATTCCCTAAGATGTCGTTTGCGCTCCAGTTAGGAATCTTCACAATCACAAGACTGCCATTCTGATATAGACCCCGCTAATGACATTAAAACAACTTTGTCGTTGGTTGGTCAGTAAAAAAACTTACTAACATATTTCAGTGCATTACGAGCTTCACATCGTAAGTTTAAAATCATGTTTTGTCCATTTTTAACCAGCAATTACCTTGTCAGAAGAAATGAAATTGTATGCATAAAGAACTACAGGTTACTTTTTCCATGTCATTTACCTGCTTTCTGGTAAAATGAATGACTTTCAGAAAATATCTTAGCACATAGAAGCATAATAGCCGACAGTCAAATTGCAGGAATTTATATCTACTTTTTTCATGAGTCTTACAATTATGCGATAATTGACACGCTTTTATTCCCAGATTCAAAATCATGAACTGTTTTATATCAACGTTTATTCCAAGATCGTTTTACTAACAAATTAATGAGTTTACATTACGTCTGCTTTAGATGTTTCTGTGGTCTTTCAAAGAGAGAAATATTGTGTTTTACGAGATATTTCAATTTTTCTTGCTTGTTATCTTCTCTGTTATCTTTTCTGCTTCGACATTGGTGTCGTTGCATTTTGCTGCTATTGGTTATTTTGCAGAAAGCTGTTATGTCACTATGCAAAAGGTTGTCGTTTATATCAGTTCTTCGTTTTATCTGAAAATAGGTGTAGATGTTTGCAGGAATATTTTAAACCTGAATTTAGCTCACATAGACAAAAAAAAAAACAATATTCTGCTGTTTGAATTTTATATTCATTGTCAAACCAAGAAGATAATTTTCAATGCATCTAGGTTCTTATTTTGCGTGGGCCTTTATTCGAGTTGAGTTAAGGAACATTTTCCTCTTGTTTTGTCTTGTTATTTCTGTTCTTCAGGAAGTAGATTTTCAGAGCATACGTCTATCCTGCTCATGCATTTTTTTTTCATATCTGTTCTCTTAAGCAGACACTCCTGGGTGACAAAGGAATGTTTTCGATCGAATAGCTAACGTCAGGTCTTTTATTGTCTGTGTTTAGTTTTAACTTTCATGTAGATAAACGGGTCTCAACTCTGTGGAAGCAATATTTAAAAAAAAATCTTATTGTATAAAAACATAAAAAGTAATCGAAACAACCTTTTGCTGGAAGAAATCAAATCCTGAAATAAGCTTATTTGTGGATGTAACATTTCTTTTCAATTTACTGATGTGTGCCCTCCTACTGAAAGATCGACTCATTGAAACTATGATCCAAGAGGCTATTCCTGCTTACACTTAAATAATCATACACATGCACAACGCTACGTACACACACGCGCGCGCGCACAGATTTTAACGATATAGACATGTAAAACCAACACCACTACCCACTTACAAAAGAATATCTAATGTTCACGTCCTAAATTGATCCCAATGAGCAAATTACACGGTTGTTGTTTAACAGTCACGTAATTGATCTTATACAAATGCTTAATGTCATGGGACTGTGTAGTAAGAGATCGCTAGCCTGCCGTGTGCTAAGAAGTTTGCTTCCTAACCACATGGTACTGAGTTCAGTTCCATGGTGTAGTATTCTTTCTACTGTCGCCTTGTGAGTGGATTTGGCAGACGGAAAAAAAAGCCCGTTAGATCGGAAGAGCGTCG
>NC_068989.1:54803871-54805568 GCF_001194135.2 Octopus bimaculoides
TACAGATTATCATTTTGCGTACACCGATACTTCTGCAGACATATGTCTATGCACACACACACACACACACACACACACACACACACACACACACACACATATGAACAAATACCAAACATATGTTTCTTTTATAAAAGTCTAAACATATTTTTTATACAAATGTCACTTAAGGATAAAAGAGTATAATATGTACGAGAAATATTCTATACAAAGATGGTTGTATCCATGACAACTGTAAGGAAACTTTGCTAGTAATAAATAAATTTATGAAATAAATAAATAAATAAATTTCTTCTCATATTTGAGATTAATTTCTTTAACATGAAATCAAATTCCCTCTCTTTATTTTTTTGTTTTTTAATGCGAAAGTTAGAACTCACTTTCATTGCGAAACTTCCTGGACTTATCATAATAATGTTGTTGCATGTCGAGATTGAACGTTTGGAAGTCGATGACTGTAAGCAAAAGTAGGCATCCATGGAATTTTTGTAGGAAGTAGTTCTGGAGAGAAAGGAGAGTCAGTTGTGTAGGTTTTGTGAGTTCAGATAATGTAGGAATGGTTGTAGGAGAAGAGAACAATATTGCTTTTGCTGTAATTCTGACTAGATAAAAGATGGCTGTTGAATAACCGAGCACCAAGTTTCGGGGAGGTTTAGGTCTTAGGATGCGTTGCTGTTACATTCTGAAACTGATGAAATTTCAGGACTGAGTTTGGAACAGATAAAGATGTTACTAGTAATTGGCAAGATTCTACGGACAGATTGCTCTTTTAAGTGACTGGAATTAACTGTTGTAAATTTCCAAACATTGGGAAAGATTTCTGCGGGGAGAAAGGGAGAAAAAGAGGGGATAGAAAGAATAAAAAAGAAAGTTTATTGACGTTAGAGTCTATAGTATATTTTTTTGAGGATAACAAGAGGAAGTCGTCAGAGATGATCAATTTTTAAAAATGAATCAATAGAAATTTTGTACTTGACAACTGTGTGTAAGTTATGGTGAAACTGGCGGGATGGCGATTGAGGACTGGAAGTATTTTACTGTGTGTGCAGTGTGACTTAAAAGAAAAGCAGTCAGCAAATATAAAGACATTTTCGTAACATGAAGCATTCTTTGACGGGGCAAGTAAGCAGCCACAGATTGGGCTTGTTGGATACGGTGATGATAATTGTCCAAAATTTAGTAGTGGCCATCTTAGCAAACAAAAGCAAAAAGGTGAGTACATACCAGTGTTCATCAACAAGGCGATGATAGGTTAAATTAAAACTATTTAGATACAAAGGAATTGATGTGCAGAGGGGAAAGAAATGGAACGGAAGGTTCTCGTGAAGCAGAAAAATGGTCGAAAGACATGAGACATTGAAGAGTAACGAAAGAACGTGAAGTACGAAATGATAACTGATTGCGAAAGACAAATAAATAGTCAAAGAAAATGAAAATAGATATACATAAGCACACACATAGCTACAAAAATATTCGAGTTCTTTACATATATCATGCCGGTCTTTTATTCTTGTCCAGTTTCACCCTCTTCATTCTATCATCTCTATGACTTCGTCACGCATCTCCTTTCTGTGCCTCATTTGTCAGGATTTCGAATTCACCACAAATTTACACCCGTCCCTACATGCGCGCGAAAATATATTCGTGTCTTCATTTTTTTCGTTTCACTTATATAAATATATATATATATATATATA
>NC_068989.1:54806569-54810987 GCF_001194135.2 Octopus bimaculoides
CAATGTACTGTTCCCTTATTGGTAGGGATTAAGAAAACAACATATTTCATCCAGTAAGAGATGAATATTATTTTACAAACACAGAATTTAAATGAGCTACTACAATCTACATACTCTGATCATGCAGTAATCGAACGAGCTTTTATAATGCCCTGTAATGTATCCTGCAATCTTTCAGGCTCAAAATAAACTTGGCTTTTGGCTGAGAAAAATAAAAAGGAGATGAAAGTTGTATTAGTTCAATAACTACTAAAACGTACACGCGATTCTTTGATAGGCTGTTGGAAATTTAAGAAATGTTCAGGAAATCGAGATATCTACCGAAAGAAATACCTCTTTCCTTTCCTTGGAACTTGCTAAATCCACAATAGATATTTTGCTAGTGATGGTTAGCATGCTGAAACAAGAGGCGACCATACTATTTTTTGACGCAGAAAAGATGAACCCGGAGTTAGTTTTGCAATTACGAAAACAAAAATCCAATATATTACTGAATAACGACCTGACTTAAATTATGGATGTATGTCTATACTTCTGTCTTTTGGTCACTCAGTAACACTGATCGGTGTCAATGCACCACTAGAGTATGATTGTGATGATGATAAAGCTTTGTTTTCGAAAATGTTTGAATTTGTAGTAATTTCAAAGCACAAGTTGAGTATTTTGGAACATAGGCGTCTTTAGGGTATTATAGGTTAAACAACTACAAACCGTAATTTTTTACGTTTGCTAGAAATGTGCACAGAATTGAATTTCACTGTTTTATAACACGTTTTCTGGTGAAAGATATTCCCAAAGAAATTTGAATGCACCAAAATTCCAAGAAATTATAAGTTATGTTCCAGCTAGAATAATTAGGTTTGAAAGATATGAGACATGTCTGGGATTTACCAAGTCCATACACGAAATTAAACTGAATTTCAAAATATGACACAAAATTAGAAAATGGAAATTTTTCGCTTAGACGGTTTGATGTAAAGTAACAGAAAATATTTGTCAGGCATGGATACTAACGAAATGGAATTTCTTCGAAAACATGATTTATCAAATTTTAAAAGTATTGAAGGTTACGAAATCGCCAAAGCAAAGCCTTGTTTGACGACAATAATAATTCTATAGAAAGCTTATTACCCTTGCAAAGAGATCAACGGTAACAACAAGTTTATTGGGCTAATATAAAACTACTAAGCTACAGATTCAGAAGGAAATCAGAAGCATAAAAGTAAGTGGTGGATTAAACATGTCTGTGATCTTCAGAAAGAGGATATTAAGAAACTTAGCTCTCTTATAAATCAAGTTTATGGTCCTTGCTAAATTTCCTGTGCTTTCATTAGGTTAAGGATTGTAAAATATTCATCAATGATCCAAATAAGATCCTGCAATAGCAGCAAGAATATTTTAGTGATCTGTTAAATTGATTCAAGCATTTACTAGTCCTTTTTGGAACTCGTAAAGCAGATTCCAATAAAACACTTAATGATCCATCTACTTTCAGTTAATTATGAGATATTTTGTGCAAACTTGAATTGGAAATGGCTCTGGTATTGATGGTATTCCGGCAGAATGACTGAAGTTTAAGGGGAAATAGGATGCTAGATCTTCTGGACAATATATATGAATGCACATAATGAATAGGAAAATGATACAGTTCCACAAACCTGCATTGTACAAAAGAAAATGTGGTAATGATATATGGTACTTCAATTCCTACGGTTTTTTCACCTAAACATTGCCGAGAAAATTTAAGAAATATTCTAATGGACGCGCATTCAACGCTTTAGAGTATTCCTTTTTTCCTGAGTTTCAACCACGTACGAGGAACCAATGATATTTCAGCTTGTCAAGTACAACAGAAATGCTTTTAAACTGACGTTTCATCTCATTTTTTTTTCTTCATTGAGCTCGTCACGACATTTGATTTAGTGAAACTTGGTACTTAAGGAATAATTATCAGAAATGTTCGCTGCCCTGACAAATTTGCAAATATTATCAAGTAGTTTCCAAGGTGAAATGAGAACATGTGTTCTAATTGGGGTAGAATAACCAGACACATTTTCACCCAGGGGTGGTGTAAAAAAGGGTGATATAATTGCTACCATTTCATTTGCCATATGCTTCACAATAAAGTTTTTAAAACATTTTCAAAGTATACCCTAAATATATTTATACCTCTTTTATTATTTTTTTTATTTTACTTGTTTCAGTCATCAGACTGCAACCATTCTGGGACACCCCTCTGAAGGGTCTTTAGTCGAACAAATCGTTCCCATAACTTATTTTTTAAAAACCTCCATACTTATTCTATAGGTCACTTTTGCCGAACCGATAAGTTACGGGGTTGTAAACACACCAGCACCGGGTGACAAACACAGACAAAAAGATACACGCACATATATACACACCCACCCACACATATGCTTTTATTCTTTTATTTGTTTCAACCATTTTACTGCAGCCATGCTGGAGGACCATATATATGTATGTGTGTGTGTGTGTGTGTGTGTGTGTGTGTGTGTGTGTGTGTGTGTGTGTGTGTGTGTGTGTGTGTGTGTGTGTGTGTGCACGCGTGTAGGCTATATTAAATCTCTGAGTGAGATATAGACAGTAACAGTACGGAATCGTAACATATAATTGCCAGCCGAGTGTGGCGTGCTATATAGAACAGTGCTACTGGCGTATATAGCCCCAGGAAGACATCTCCTCCACCTGGCTAACAACACACATTCTGTGTCCGATTAGTATATATATATGATTCCAGGTTCATGTGGTTGCCAAGCAAGCTTCTTACCACACAGACACGCCTGCGCCTCTATTGTACAGAACAATTCGTAAGTTATTCAAATTGAAATGGCTTAACTGTAAATCGCACATTCTTGCCTCTCCCATAAGAGATTTCTTGTTTACAGTGAAGTTCTTGCACACAGCGGGAAAATTCTTCAAATTTTGGGGAATGTTACATGCTAGAGATCACAATAAATCTAGATAAGATTTTTCTCTATCAGTCTAGCTCGTTATCATTTTTGAGTAGACCATGGAAATATATATTTCTGTAAATGTCTTATCTATATGTCAAACGATAAAAACAAATTTCAAATAAAAATTCAAAATTCATAGATATCCACAAAATTTCCGTCAATCAAATTTCTCTAATAAAACTTTGGTCGATCCGAGGATAAAAGGCAGAAGACAGTTGGTCAAGGTATTGTATTACGAGATCAAACCTGAATGCACGAGTTGCAACGCAATTTATATTTTACTTGCTGCGTCTGGAAGAGATGTTAGTGCTCTGTTAGACCGGCGAGATTGATGTCATTTATGTTCCTCTTGAACTTGTATAAATCAAATAAACAACTTCAGCAAAAGCTTGTACAGAAAAGAAATTCCAGAAGGATGACGCTCTGGGAAGAAGGAGTGGGAATATTAATGCGGCAATAAGAGGAGGTGAACTGAGTGGCTTGGGAATACCTGATTGGAGGTTGCATTACTCAGTCAGCACCAAGAAGCAGAGGTCATTGTGGTAACGGTAGAAAAAGCTGATAGAGAAGACCGCTCTTATAGAAAAGCGGCTGGAGAGTGTCTACGAAAGACTTGGGGGTAATCAGAAGGGTCACTATTTTGTAGATATCTGTATATAGCACAGCTACATCGTCTCAGATGCGAGACCATTATTACCTCATCTTAAGATTGAACATTTGCTGGAAAGTATGTGGAAGTATAATATTTCTGTGGAAAGAGAGAGAGAGGGAGAGGGAGAGAGAGTGTGTGTATACAGGTTAACTGAGATTAAGTAAAGGGGTTAGAGTTGTGTTCGTAGGGTGAATTAGAGTGATGCTAAGGAAAGGAATAGAAACGTAGGCAAAAACAAAACGGGGAAGATGAAACTCGTCGGTAAGCAAGTAACGCGTGCGTGATCTAGTGATGCCGTGATCATCATCATCATCATCATAATCATCATCACCGTCATCAAGGTCATCATCATTCTGAAGTTGGTGGACAGGCAATTGAGAAGATGATGGGAGTGCGAATCTAATAACGTTAATAGATGGTGATGCTGAAGACCTTCATGCGCCAAAGCAACTACATTGCCACTAACCATAGTAACAGTGATGGCTTTGAGAGTTACGCACATTATAGCGGTTTGATAATGGTAGCGTTGGTGATGATGGAGATGTTGGTGATGACGGTGGTGATAGTGGTGGTGGTGGTGGTGGTGGTGGTTTTATGGTGATGGTGGTGGTGGTGGTGGCATAGTGATGATGGTGGTGGTATGGTGATAGTCGAAGAAGGGTGATGGTGAAGTTATAGTAAAGGCGTTGTTTGCTGCTCATCTTCTAAGGTAGTTTACTGAAACACTTCATCCTCTAGCACATAAAAAACACATTTGTCAGTTTTGTCTGCTTTTTGAATTCTCTGTGTAT
>NC_068989.1:54812771-54820996 GCF_001194135.2 Octopus bimaculoides
CACCACCACCATTTTCTGCACCAATTCCGTCGTTTTCTTCATGATGATTATGGTGATAATTTTCACTGTCGTCATCGTCTTGATCCACATTATCATCATCATCTACATCGTAGTCGCTGTCGACGTCGTCGTCGTTCTCACCATCATCATCGTCATCATCATCATCATCGTCATCATCATCATCATCGTCATCATTATCATCATCGTCATCATTATCATCAACAACTGCAACTGCAACTGCAGCAGCATCGCCGTCGTCACGAAGATCATGATCTGATCATGGTCTTCATCTTTCTGTCATCGTTATCATTATCTACGTCTTTGTCTTCGTCATCATCGTTGCCATCATCATCATAATCAACAGCAGCAGCAGTAGCAGCAGCAGTTTCGCTGGCGGCATTAACTTTGTTTCTTGTTATAGTTTCCCAATCTATCGGACACTTCTGAGAATAGTTTGCTTTTGTTGTTGCCTGTTGTTATTGTTGTTTCCTTTCGAGTTATTTCAACCCAGATCGAACATTATTTAAAAAGCTAGGGGCTAAAAGACTCCTGCCCATTACCATTTCATCCGTCTTCTCATATATATATATATATATATATATATATATATTACTCTTTTACTCTTTTACTTGTTTCAGTATTTTGACTGTGGCCATGCTGGAGCACCGCCTTTTAGTCGAGCAAATCGACCCCAGGACTTACTCTTTGGAAGCCTAGTACTTATTCTATCGGTTCTCTTTTGCCGAATCGCTAAGTTACGGGGACATAAACGCACCATCATCGGTTGCCAAGCGATGTTGGGGGGACAAACACAGACACACAAACATACACATACACACACACACACACATATATATACATATATACGACAGGGTTCTTTCAGTTTCTGTCTACCAAATCCACTCACAAGGCTTTGGTCGGCCCGAGGCTATAATAGAAGACACTTGCCCAAGATGCCACGCAGTGGGACTGAACCCGGGACTATGTGGTTGGTAAGCAAGCTACTTACCACACAGCCACTCCTACGCCTATAATATTACATTATATAAAAGTAGTTTAGGATACAATAATTTAAAGATATATATATATATTGTGATTTGAGACTGGCAGATGAAGCATCCATGCTAACGATCTCTGCGGCTTTGATTTGAACTTTAGTCGTTGTTGTTGTTGTTGTAGTTGTTGTTGCTGTTGTTGTTGTTGTTGTTGTTGTTGTTGTTGTTGTTTTCGTCACAGTCGTCGTCGTTGTAGTTGTTTGTGCCAGATCAGCCCTGATGAAAGAAACCAAAGACGAAAAGTATTCTGGCAATGATCATCCATTGGGTTATCTGATAAATTCGTTCATGTCTTTCCAATGTTATTTCAATGAACTCGAAAAATATTTTTATTGCATTTTATGGGGTTTTTGACGATTTAGTCCTGCGATGCTCCAGCATGGCTGCAGTCAAATGACTGAAACAAATAAAAGAAAAAAGTGCTTTTGAAATTTGAATAAACTTTACCTTTTTCCAGACACTTGACGACAGAGTAGAAAGCACATTTTCCATACCCGCTTCTCTTCGCTTTCAATCAAGTTTCCAGACCTGTCCAGGTCATTTCTGTTGTGTACGGAGAAAGCGTTATTGCTATAAGAACAGCAAAGAAATGTGACAGGATGGGACGTTTCATTCCAAGAAGAAATAATTTCCATCTCACATACTCTCCGCATTTCAGGAGACCGGTTCAGTTCATTGATGATTGATTGAACGAGATCAAAAAATGGGATTCGCGCCGACTCTACAAGAGAATTGGCCCAGCAGATCGGATGCTCTCATGATACTGTCTACTTCCAGCTTCCCTCGATGGGTAAAGTCCAAAAACACGATGTATGGGTGACATACGATCTCAACGAAAGGGTCAAATTCCAGTAGTCCTCTCTCACCGCTGCTTTGTTCTGTCGACCAATTCTACTTGTGGACTCCAACAGAGATTTCTTTACCGCACCATCACCGTCAATGAAAAGTGTTGTCTTTACGTCATTATAAAGTAGAAGAAAGAATGGCTGAATCCTGATAAAGAAGCTACGACTCGAGCCAAACCAGATCTTCATCCGTGCAACATAGAGATCTGCTTTTGGTGGGATTGGGAAAGGCTAATCTACTACGAAAGACTTGAAAAAAACTACACAGTCATTGTAAAGCTTTATATTCAGCAAATACACCTGCTCAACAAAGCAGTCCAGTTGGAACGACTCAACTCACAACACGGCATACTTTTTCAACACAACAATGCTCGCTCCCGCGTTGCTAATTTGACGCTAATTTGAAGTTCTGTTGCATCCACTGTATTCTCCTGGTATGGTACATTGGAATGATTACCTTTTTTGACTGCACTCCAAAAGTCTGCGAGGAATTTCGATGTATAATCGGCATAAAGCTGTACATGGCTCGTGTAATTCTTCGAGACAAACCCAGTGAATTCTACCGTCAAGGCATTGAAAAAATAAGCAACCAGGAAGAAGTTATGAACAATGAGTGAAAATATATGATTGACTTTGTTTCTGTCTTTGATTTGCAAGAATCTTGATGTGAATTCGTGTGTAGAAACAAATCTTGTTTTTTGGTAGGATCATTATGCCAATTACACACACATTGGGCCTCTTTCATTTTCCGTTTATCGAATCCACTCACAAGGTTTTGGTCAGCTCGAGACTGTGAGGTGGGACTGAATTTAATACTACATGATTCGGAAGCAAGCTTTTTAACCAAGTAGACATACCTGTGCCTACAGACCACGCTTGTACCAATAGCAACGCTTGCTTATACCATCACCATGACATACCTTCTAATACATGAATGTCTGAAGATGAACACTTAAGTTTAAGTAGCCAAAAACATTGTGGTTAATCGTTTCTGTCCAGCTTTCATAAATCTTGACGTTACATACTTATGACAGATTCTTCTGTTGCAATCAATCACCCTTCAGCCTCAGCTTTGAATTCTGGGCTTCTCAGTCAATGTTGCACATTTCCTTTCAATAATTCCACCATGCTCAGCAGTTTTTCTTTTTCTATTTTTGTCCTATGTTTTAGCTTTGTAGGGCTTTTCTTGCGATCGTTTTATCATGGTGTTTCTATGGTCTCAAATTTAATTTTGATTTTAGCTTTTACAGAATTTCTGATACTCCCTCCTCAACACTGCCTGTTATTTCAGCTTCTTGATATTTGTTGGTGTCTTTGAAGGCAGAAAGCAGATGTTTGTTTTATTCTTGATTTTTAACTATTTGTATCAGTTTTACGTTTTTGTTTCGAGATATTTTTTTGCATATTTTCTATTAAGGTTATATTTTAATGTAGGCAGTCAATTTGCAGAATCGTTAGACTGCGGTATTCATTCCGGATCTCTGTTCACTGAGTTCCAATCACACCGAGACCATTTTCTTTTTCTTTTCGGGTTTCAGAAATACGAGTAAAGCACTAGGCCGGTGCTAGAGCAGATCCTTCTTTCTCATTTACCCTTTGAATTGTACCTGTAATTCAAAGGGTCAGTCTTTTCACATTAGGTCCCGATGATTCGACCCGATAATTACGCTAATAGAATACGTGACTGGAATACTCAGTCATTTACACGTTAATTACACCGGTAACGACTGAATGTTCATCGTCCAGATCGACAGAGGATCTATCGTTAAATGGAAAACTTTTCGTGTAGTAGGACTGAACCTGTACAGATGCACTTGCGAAGCAAACTGCTTGAGCAGAAGGTTCTGTCGGCACCCAATGCTTCATATGATATTCGGTTTCATGATTCTGTAGGATGGATGTGACGTCTTTACATTTCCTAAAATATGGGATGGTCTTAGCCAGAAGGACTTAGACTAACCAACAGCAGTGAGATTTGTTTAAGTCTTTAAACATTTAAACAGGAAATGCTTTTGTAGCTATGTTATATGGCTTGCATTAGACTTCATGATCAAGGCCATACTGGACCCTCACCTTCCATATCTAGTCATTACTTCCATTGATTTTTTTTTTCGGTTTTTTTTTTCTCTTACGTTTCATTTTTCTTCTGTTGCTAACATTCAGATTTCGGAGCATTAAACGTTTGCTTATATTTCTTGTTATGTAAGTACATATATATATATATATATATATATATATATATATATATATATATATATATAGACATGTGTGTGTGTGTGTGTTTGTATGTGTGCGTGTGTGTGTGTGTGTATGTATGTGTGTATATGTGTATTTATAGTGAGATTATGAGAGTATCTTTGTAAAAGGAATATGTCTATGTAAATGTGGGTTTGCGGGTGTATATGTATACATATATTTTTGTGTGTGTATGAGTATGGTTCGACCTGTATGTAAAGATAAATATGAAGGTATTCAGGTGTGTATATGCTTGTTTACTTGTTTGTGGATGTGTGCTTAAGTGTGTATATATGTGTGTATATATGAATGGTTTTGTTTGTGCGCATCTTCGTTGGTGTATATTTGTGTATATAACTTATAACCAGTAAAACCTCTTTGCAAATGCACCACTGTCTACTTTCGTACATATTATGGACGTCTGTACTATTGTAATATTTCCATCAATGAAGGTGGTGGGCTGGTAAACTCGTTAGCACGCCGGGCAAAATTCTTCTCATGAAAATTGAATTCAGTAGTATGAATTGTAATAAATCCTAAGGCCTCCACTTTTCACTGTTTATCCTGTCTCTGCATCTTTGTAATTCTTCGAAAGGCCTCGGACCTGAACAACCTATATTTACTTTGAAAGAACACTTGTTGCAAATGTAGTCAATCTCACCTTTCTGAGCTGATAATATTGCCCAAGCAAAAAGTGAAACCCGGTAAAGTTCGGCACCAGTGACGCCAAAATAGCCAAAATGCCAGAACGAACACTCCTAGGTATCTTACCCGACTTTCTAATATTTCCACCAATCTACTTGCGTAGATGTGCGTATAATTTGTATTCATCCTGAAAGAGTAAAGGCAAGGAGTACCTCGTTTGGATTTCAACAGAGAATATAAAACACCGGAAAAGAAACCCCATGGCACTGTAATGGGATATATTTTATTATTCTCTTGTTAATTTATAAAATAGTAAAAAAATAAACGCTAAGTGTGCCTCAGCTGGAGTTAAACATTGAATGTAAAGAACCGGGTGAAAAACTTTGCATTGCAAGCCTTGTTGTGCAAAGCATTGCAAATCCATGTCTTCGGTATTCCCATGTTAATTTATAAAATTGGTTTCATGTTTTTAGTAACTATTTTTAACACCTGCAGGCGTTATTTCATGATATTTCATATCTAGTTATATCCCTTTTTCTTTCGTATATAATTTGGGAAAATATGAGAGTCAGTATCCATAACCATTTCGGTCTCTAGCCATTGGAACCATCTGCTGAGACAAACATGATTAATGCCTAATCTGGACATCTTCATGTAAATAGTTACAACAACAAAATTAAAAGGATATATTAGTAAAATTTTGCTCAGTATGGGTAGATTTTCCGAAAGGCAAAGACCAAGCTGCATCGTTAAAACGAATGGTGTGTTAAGTGTATTATTTGGCTATAAGGCATGTTTGGTAGGTCAATGTCATTTTTGGATCACGGTGTTCTACATTATGCAATATTATATCTTCCACTCAGGGGGCGAGCTGGTAGAATCGTTAGCATGCCAGGCAGAATGCTTTACAGTATTTCGCCTCTTTACGTTCTGAGTTCTAATTCCATCGAGGTCGACTTTGCCTCTCATCCTTTCGAGATCGATAATAAGTACCAGTTGAGTACTGGGGTCGATGTAATCGACTTACTTCCTTTCTCGAAATTGCTGGCCTTGTACCAAAATTTGAAGCCAAAATTATATCTTCGACTTGAATGGTTTATAATACGCTTAATTTCCGTACAACGTTTAGAACTACATACTATTCTCTCTGATCAAGTAATAGCTTCATTAAACACTGAATTTAGTTTTTTGTACTAATTACATCTTATGATTTTTTTCTAATTTCTGTTATTGTTTTTTTTTTTTTATCTTTTAGTGAAGTCAATGCCAATGACACTATACATGACCTCTGAGACAAGTAGGGTGAAAGAGGGTAAAATATCCTTAGATCAGAAACCTGATCTTAATGCTTACAACAGTGGGGACTCAGTTAAAAAGATCCAAGCAATACATTAATCCTACTCTCCGAGTAAGCCGTAGCGTGATTTTAAACTCAAAATGAAAACAAGAGAAAGCAGAATACGCAAGGCATCTGGTCCAGAGTCCCTATAGTTCTGTCAATGTTCTCTCTTCGATTGGTACTTTGGTATCGGGTCGTGAAACGATAACAGGCGAGATGACCTTGGCGAAATTTGAACACAGATGCAAAGAGTCAGAATACCGCTAGTATTCTGTTTGACACTCTAACGTCTCCGCAATTTGGCCACGGTGGGCCAAAAGTCACGCACAATATAAGTTGAACACGCTGTGGTATTGTTAGGCATGCTTCAATTTTCTTCTGAAATTCAATGAAATAAATAAGATAATGATTAATACACACGTACTTGTAAATGTTGAACAAAATGAATAATAACAATTTCAAATTTTGGCACAAGGCCAGCAGGAGTAGGGGTTAAGTCGATTACATCGACCCCAGTAGTAATTGTTTTATCGACTAGTTTTACAACTAGTAATTGTTTTATCGACTCCAACAGGATGAAAAACAATATCGATCTTGGCGGAATTAGAACGTGAAGGCGGACGAAATACCGCTAAGCATTTCGTCCGGATTCTCGGTGTGCTAACGATTCTGCTAGATCGCCGCCTTAACTACAATAACAACAATAATAATAACAACGTAATATAAATAGAATAATATATTGGTGCGCGATTTTTGGCCCACCTTGTACAGTCATATCCACTGACTCAATAGTATGTGTGTGTGTGTGTGTGTGTGTGTGTGCACGTTTGTATTCTTTAGTATATGTATATGTATATATTTATGCACCCTTGTATTACTGAATTACTGAGTATATACGGTATATACAAATGTATACACCTTTTTGTGTCGCTGCATGATTGTATATCTTCCTTTTATTTTTGCCAATCGGTTTCTAAATATTTATATATCTTAACTTTGCTTGCCCTTTTTTTTTTGTACTTTTCTTTCCTTTTTTTTTTTTCATTTTTAGTTTTTAGTTTTTATTTTCAGAGTACCATCAATACAAGATCCCTGTTCTTTAGTAATTGTTTTCTCTTTGAAATCGATATTCACATTGATTTCTCTGCAGTAACTGTAGTAAGTAGCATGCAGTCACTTTCAATACATATATGAACATTAACTGTTTCAATAGAGATACATCAACAGTAACAGCTTCAATAGAAGTATCAAAACTAACAGTTTCAATTGACATATCAACAGTAAAGGCGATAGCAATTCACATTGACCAATTTACTACATCGTCTATACAAGCTTTCATCTTTTACTGAGCGAAACAGTTGGCTTCCAGTTTTTCAAGGTGCGCTTATCATAAATCCCCTAAATAACAAATCTAGCTTTATTGATGTGTTATATCGCCTGATATTCCGTTGTATGAGATATCAAAATAGTGGGCTGTTTATAGACTGATCACACTGAGTTTATGGCTACGATTGGTTACTTAACATTCTATGATCACTTTTGATTCTCTAATAAGTGACTGTTGCTTTTTTTTTTTTTTTTTAGTCAACTGCATCAGCTGCCAGATACCACAGACAACCGTACTATTTTTTATTGTATATTGTCTGAAAAACAGTAATTGAATTACAGTCCTTGTTGTTAATATCATTATTAAGGCGGCGAAAGGCGGCGAGCTGCCAGACTCGTTAGCACGCCGGGCAAGATGTTTATCGGCATTTCGTTCATCGTTCTGAGTTCAAACGTTGCTGAGGTCGACTCTGCTTTTCATCCTTTCAGGGTCGATAAATTAAGTACCAGTGAAACACTAGGATCGATGTAATCGATTATGCCCCTCCCTTAGATGTCAGGCCTTGTGCCTACAGTAGAAAGGATTATTATTATCATTATTTTAAGGCTACAAGGCGGCTAGCTGCCAGAATCGTTAGCACGCCTGGCAAAATGTTTAGTGCTATTTCGTCCGCCTTTACGTTCTGAGTTCAAATTCAGCCGAGGTCGACTTTGCTTTTCATCCTTTCAGGGTCGATAGATTAAGTATCAGTTGCGTACTGGGGCCGATGTAATTTAACG
>NC_068989.1:54821007-54828316 GCF_001194135.2 Octopus bimaculoides
CATTATTTTAAGGCTACAAGGCGGCTAGCTGCCAGAATCGTTAGCACGCCTGGCAAAATGTTTAGTGCTATTTCGTCCGCCTTTACGTTCTGAGTTCAAATTCATCCTTTCATCCTTTCGGGTTCTATAAACTAAGTACCAGTTGCGTAATAGGGTCGACCTAATCAACTGGCCCCCTCCACCAAAATTTCGGGCCTTGTGCCTAGAGCAGAAAAGATTACTTTAAGGCGTCGAGCTGGCAAAATTGTTAGCACGCCGGGATAAATGCTTAGCGGTATATCGTCTGCCGCTACATTCTGAGTTCAAATTCCGCCAAGGTCAACTTCGCCTTTCATCCTTTCGGGGTCTATAGATTATGTACCAGTGAAATTCAGTAGTCGATGTAATTGACAAGTCCCCTCTCCCAAAACTTCAGGTATTGTGCGTATAACAGAAAGGATTATTTTAAGGCGGCGAGCTGGCAAAAACGTTAACACGCCGGGAAAAATCCTCAACAGTATTTCGTCCGTCTTTCCATTCTGGGTTCAAATTTCGCCAGGTCGACTCCGTCTCTCATCTTTTCGGGGTCGATAAATTAAGTGCCACCTGAATACTGGGGCCGATGTAATCGACTAACCCCTCCCTCTAAATTGCTGGCCTTGTACCTATAGTAGAAAAGATTATTATTATCATTATTTTAAGGCAGTGAGCTAGCAGAATCGTTAGCACGCCGGGCAAAATGCTTCGCAGCATCTCTAAGATATTCACGTTCTGAGTCCAAATTCTGCCGAGGTCGACTTTGCCTTTCATTCTTTCAGGGTCGACGATGAAATGAGTACCAGTTACGTACTGGGGTCGATGTAATCGACTAGCCCCCACCCCAAAATTTAAGGCCTTCTGCCTTTAGCAGAAAGGATTATTTTAAGGCACGCCGAGCAAAATGCTTCGCGGCGTTTCGTCCATATTTACGTTCTTAGTTCAAATTTCACCAGGTCGACTTTGCGTTTCATTTTTTGGGGGGGGTGGATATAACCAACTAGACGCCTTACCCCAAAATTTCAGGCCTTCTAACTACAGTAGAAATGATTATTTTTATCAAAGGCGGCAAGCTGGTAGAATGGTTAGCACGCCGGGAAAATTCTTTAGCGGTATTTCGTCTGGGGTCGACTTTTCCTCTCACCCTTTCAGGATCGATGAATTAAGTTTCAGGTGAGTACATGTGATCGACTTCTTCCCCTTTCCCTGAAATTGCTGGCCTTGTGCCAAAATTTGAAATCATTATTATTAACATCTTAACATATTTTCCCGTATATTTTCATTCAGTGACGTCTCGTAAATATGTATTTGAACGAAAATATACGTTCATTACACTCTGAGGTAGCTGTCACTTACTTCTAATCCGAAATACTTCGTTCTTGATGCTATTCCCGTTTTCTATCATTAACTATCAGTAACTATCATTTCTATCAGTAATATCATAAGAAATCATAACTGATTCAAAATAATTTATGTACTTATTCTTCCTTATATACAGATTTGAAATAAATATCAAAAAATATATACTTTGCATGGAAATTGAAAAGAAGTGGCGAGCTAACTGGTTTGTTAGCACGCCGGACTAGTTGCATACCGGAATTTCGTCCGTCTCTGCGTTCTGAGTTCAAATGCCATTGAGATTTACTTGTCTTTTTATTCTTTCGGGTTTGATAAAATAAGTACCCGATGAGCACTGGGGTCGATGCAATCGACTAGCACTCTCCCAACAAATTTCAGACCGAGTTCTTTGAGTAGAAAAGATAATAACCATTATCGATACGTAAGAGCAGCCAGCTGCCAGAATCGTTTGCACACCGGGCAAAATGCTTAGGGGTATTTCGTCTGTTATTACGTTTTGAGTTCAAACTCCGCCGAAGTCGACTATGCCTTTCGGGGTCAATAAAAATAAGAATCGGTTAAACACTAGGATCGATGTAATCGACTACACACCTCTCCCAAAGTTTCAGGCCATGTGTTTATAGTAGAAAGGATTATTTAAGGGTAGCGAGCTGGCGGAATCGTTTAGCATGCCAGACCAACAAAATGTTTAGCAGCTTATCAGCTGTTGTATTTTGGGGGTCTTCTGCTGCTTCGTAAAGGATGGAGATCCTTTAACTACACTGGTGTTATTGGCAGAAACACGGAGCATGAAACTGAGAAAGCAAAGGTAATAGGGGACAAGTATTTTGCCACTGCATTGTGCGAAGCATCGAAGTTGCCGCCGCTTAAAGGCTTAGATTTCTCTCTTACACTATTTCTGCCTTCAGTCCTTCGGCCTTGGACATTCTGATGCTTCTCCATTGTTTTCAAAATACTTCTTTTTATTTCTTGCAAACTGTTATTCAAAGAAATAATTTGTTTTCAACCAGTTTTATTTATTACTTTGCTAAATATTTCTACACGGCACTCCTCCTATATTTCTAATGTTCTTATAATATTCCTTAAATATTTTAAGGCTTTTTTTATTCAATGTTACTCTCCTCGGAATATATTAGTTAATCTTAAGAAATTCCTCCCCTTTGTACTTCTGATAATTTAAGCAAATTTTGTGTATTATTTTAGTTGATCTTGGATGAAGCTCTTCCTCGAGGGTGTGTCAATTATTTTGCAGATGACAATTATATCTGGTTAATTAATTAGTTACAGTTTCGATAATACCGTTGTTTTCTCTAGATATTTTCTACTGATGTAGTAGAATACAACTAAAAAAGATTTATTGACAGTAGAGTGCCGGACGAAAAGCCCCGCAGTAGTTAATTACGTGTTTTCATGTTCGGAATTTAAATCTCACCAATCGATAAAATAAAGTACGGCCAAGAAGTGAGATCAGTTTAATTGACTATACAGCTCTCTTAGAAAAAAGTGACCTTGACTAAAGATCAAAATAATATTAATGATATCAGTAATGATAACTATTATTATTATTGAGTAAGAGAGCAATGCACGCCATCAAAGTGACACTGGATTATAAATATATGAAGCCCAGTATACCCATCATGACAATCCGTCTGATAAGAGTACATCAGGCTCATGCATCACGACCATATGTGCGCGACGTGGTGACCTTGTATCAAGATAACCGTACATGACCTTGCAGGTGGGGCCCAGTTAGAATTTTCTTCAGGTTGAGTAGCCCATCCCGCTCAAAAGTTCCCTGAATAAGGGTTGTTTAAGGATGTTGAACGAAACACCCATGTTTCCAGAGGTGAATTATTCAAGCCCCAAAGAATTCCTCTCAACACATGGCTATGATGCTCCCCCACTACCTCTGCTCATGATCAGAGATACACATATCGTCAGCCACCAAGGGACATGCTCAACTGGTTACGGTCAAACAACTGACAAGCAAATCTGTAGTATTGAGCAGAATATTTGCTGTAGCCCTTCTTTTATACCATTATTATTATTATTATTATTATTATTATTATTATTATTATTATTATTATTATCATCATCATCATCATCATCATCATCATCATCATATGTTTGACTTTTGCTTTGTATTTGTACTAGTTGATTCCAAGTCTCACCCAGAGACCTCAAGAGACAACAAGTCAGAAGTTCATAGTTAGAGTGTCATATATTTGGGTTTGCACATAGTATTGTTCTAGAGAATGTCTAAGAGCACATAAGAAAAGTATGCATTTGTTTAAACATTTCAGATTACAAACGTTTACGTAGGAGATGCGAAGTTCCCATATTATTATTATATTTATTATTATTATTATTATTATTATTATTATTATTATTATTATTATTATTATTATTATTATTGCCTTTGCATAGCTTCTAACGCTGGAGATGTACTGCAGTGTCAGCTGTTCACTACCAGTGAACTAAGGTAACACTTCTTATTTTTCGAGCACATTACTGGTATTCGAGCTGCAAGTGCTCCACCCTTATTGTAGCCCCTATTTGTTCTATGTACTTCTCGACATTTTTGCTTACTGTTCCCAGGGCTCCGACAATCATTGTTGTCAGCTTGGTATGCTATATCTATGATCCAGCATCATTTGCTCTTTTTCTCAGTTAACACTATGTCTGGTTTCCTATTCTCTATCTCATTGTCGCGCTGAATCATAAACTCCCATAGGATCTTTGCATTATCCCTTTCGATGGTGCCTTCAGGTTTATGTTCGTACCACATTTTTGCTCTGTCAAGTCCATACTTATTGCCAAGTGTCCAATGGACAATCCTTTCTATATCGTAATGACGTTTCTTATATTCTTTCTGGGCTAATAGTGTACATTGACTGGTGATATGCTATACGATTTCACCACTTTTTCCACAAATTCTGCACTTATCACTTTCTGAAGTGTTGTCTATTCTGTATTTGATGTAATTGCTTCTTAATGCTTGCACAGATTAAAGCCACCGTTTCCGGTTTTAAATCACTTTTAATCATCCATAGCCATCATTTTTCTCTGTCTGCCTTATCTATGAAATTGTCCACGCATTCTTTTCTTTAGCCACCTATTTTCAGTTTCATTCATTCTCAAGTGCTTTACAGTGCTTAATCTTTGCAATCTGCCATCCTACACAAACCTGGGCTTATTATTTCCAATAATAGTGGTTCTGTGGAATTTTTTACATACGGTGTTATGCTGTTCGCATCCAATCAATCCTCTTTCCACCCTCTCTTTTCTTGGTACATAGTTTGTGTGTGTCACTTTTGGGGTGGAGTATCCCATATCTAATTATCAACTTCCCTGTATTTCTGTCTAAGCTGTTTAGTTCGCCGACTGTCCATACGATTACCCCTGCTCCATATCTAAGGAGTGAAACTGCCCAGGTGTTAATAGCTTCAATCTTATTTCGTCTGTTTAATTTCGACTTAAGGGTAAATCTCAGTCTGTGCAAGTACTCCACCTTAAATTTTTCTGTCATTTCTTTCTCCATCAATTTATCAATTTCCATTATTCCAAAGTAGTTATAGTCCGTCTCTTATATGTGCTTCCTAACCTCCGCCGACGGTATCAGTAGTCCGTCCATACATTTGATTTTGCCTCTCTTCAAGACCAACACACCACAGATTCTCAGTCTGAACTCCATTCTGATATCAGTGCTGAAGGTATACAGCGTATCAACGAGAGAGCTGGCTTGGGATTCATCTCTACCATAAAGTTTCAGGTCATCCATGAATACCAAATGGTTGACTTTTTGTTGGCGGTTTTTGAATACATACCCAACCTTTGCTTTCCTCGGAATCAATGTTAGTGGTATCATGCACAGTACAAAGATCAGTGGAGACAGGCGGTCCCCTTGGAAGATGCCTCTCCTGATTTCCATTGTCCCTAAACTTCTTCCATATGCTGTCAGTTCCGTCCTCCGCGTTGCCATTCATTTTCTAAGCAATCGCTCAACATTCGATGCAATACAAATAGGTTCATACATTCCATAATCCAAGAATGTGGGATCATATCGTACGCCTTGCGATAATCGATCCATGACATGGCTAAGTTAATTTTCTTCCTCTTGAAGTCTCTAAGTACAGTTTTGTCTGCCTCTGCACTTAGGCTTGCAACCTTTCTGCGCATGTGGTAGGACTCCATTTTTTTTCCATATGTCCGTACATTGACTCTGCGACTATTCCAGTCAATAATTTCTACATAAGTGGCAAGCAGGACATCGGCCTGTAATTATCTGCCATATTGCCTTTTTCGATGTTTTTCATGCACAGCACTGTTCTACCCAATGTCAACCACTCTGGTGTTGCTTGGTTGGCATTTAACAAGGTGTTGAGTTGTGCAGCTATGACATTCACTAAATCTTTTGATCCGGTAGCCTTAAACTCCATCTGGTCCCGACGCCTTCCAGTTGCCCATTTTTTTTGCTGATTTGAAAATACTAGTTCTGCCTGTTTTGGACAGACTACTGTTTGTTTCAGTTCTTGCAACCATTCAGCATTCATCTTGCGCTCCTTTTCTTTGCTCCAGGTGTCACTCCAAAACCTTTGACTTTCAATGTTATCTAGTATCAACTTTTCATTTGTACACTCTCCATTTATTTCTTTGTTGAATCTCTTCGGACCTACTATGAATAACCTATTCTGGTGGTAACCCTTCATTCTTTAGTCATGTCTTACTATATTTGCTTTATTTACAACGAGGCGCTGTTTCAGTTCCTCCTTTATCATTTTCAGGCCCTTTCTTTCAATATTATACTTCATGTTCAGTGCCCTGTATTTTTGTTCGCTTTTTAGTTCCTTCTGTTCTTTTCGCACTAACACAGAAATGTCCTTCGAGAACATATCTAACCCCGCGTGTATTCTTCTTTTCCACCATGGATCTTTTATTTTGTCACTCCCATTATATTTCTTTTTCTTGACACAACACCCACATTTTCTGCTACAACAATATTTGCTGCCTTGATCAAATTATTTGTTTCCGGGATGCTTTTGTTCTGATATATTTCAGAATGTCTTTCACATTTTTAGTTTCTTGGTTCAATTTCCACCGATCAACCATTTTAAGGTTGCGAATAATGTCGCTATCGTTCTCCTGTAGCCTTGCCTTTATTCTTTCGTAGATTGCCTTTTGCCCATGTGTCATGTCACCATTAGTTTTATTATCTTCTTCTAAACCATCTATATGTCTCTCATCGACCAAGCTATCATTGTTCCTTTCCTCTGGTTTATTGGAGAATTTACTTGTTTTCTGCAATGAGATTACTTTTATCAGTAGGAACTGTATTTTCATCGTTTCCTCTGCTACTATTTTCCAATACTCGCCTTTTGTTAGCTTCGAGCTCTACTTCTGTGAGCCAACTATTTTTTCGTATTGCTCTAGCTTGATCATATAACCTCTGTTCCGTGAGTTGAAACAGTCCTCTTTCTCTCCATTGATCATTGTCGGTATCCCCTAAGATGAACACCATTTTTGTCTGCGGGAATACTCAGGTAGTAACACTCCATGACCACAGCATTGATTTGTTTTTTCCATCAAGGCCGTGTGTGCTGGTCGCTTGCTGGATAATGACAGACTGGAGTCGGACCAGTATCATTGAGACTGCCCGGTGTAACACTGTCACCATCAAGGGCTTCAGTTTCATTACCACCGTTATTCCCAATATTTTGTTTTTCTCTTGTCACTCATGTGAGGTAGCGATTATCAGGTTGCGCAGTTACCAGTGTATTATTATTATTATTATTATTATTATTGTTCAGGTCACTGCTTGGAATAGAACTTGGAATCTTGGAGTTAGTAGCCCGCGCTCTTAACCACTACGCCATATGCCCGAGGATAAATATCCGTCGAATGTAAATAATGTAAATAATGTGAATAATGTACATAA
>NC_068989.1:54828326-54832720 GCF_001194135.2 Octopus bimaculoides
TAGTAGTAGTAGTAGTAGTAGTGGTAGTAGTTATACTTTATGAAATTTTACTCTTTTACTGGTCTCAGTCCTTCGGTCTGAAGCATTTTATTGCGTCTCCTTTGTTTCGACAATGCATTTTTAATTTCTCAGAAAAGCATTGCCCTTTTACAAACTTGTTTTACATTTTTCAACTAGTTTTATTCATTTGTTTGATAAATATTTTTCCCTGCTCTCCGTTCATTATTTCTTATGCTGATATATTTCTAAAATGTTCTGACATTTTTTTCTGTTATAGTAGTCTCATCTCCCTGGAATAGTTGATAATCTTAAGAACTCATCGTCTTTGTACTTTAAGCCAATTTTCTGTGCATTATTGTGCTTGATCTGGGATTAAGTTCATATGTTCTTCCTCAAGGGTATGCCAATTATTTTTCATTTGACAATTATAACCAGTTAATTAATTAGTTACAGTTTCAATGATATGTCTTCTCTGAATAGTTCTCTTGCAATAGAGTGCTACTAGAAAAAGATTTACAGATAGTAGAGTGTTGAACTAAAAAGCCTTGGAATAGTAATTTCCTTCCTTGTTTCAATTCTCTTATTTCTGTTCTTTATCTAACATGACACTGAATGTTATTAATTTGTCCTTTCTAAAGGCGTCGAGCTGGTAGAACGGTTAGCGTGTTGGAAAATTGATTAGCGGCATTTCTTCCAGTTCTTTACGTTCTAAGCCAAAACCTCACCAGGGTTTGAACTTAGACGAAGCTGACCTCAACAAGACAGATTTGCCTTTCATTCTTTTGAGGTCGATAAAATAATTAATGGGGGCTAATCGATGTAATCGACTAGCCCCCACCACTGGCGTTGTGCCAAAATTAGAATTATCTTATCCATCTTCAATGTTGCGTTGACGAATTTTTCTCAGCCAAATTTCATATTAAATCCTTTCGTGTTCTGTGTATATTGTGAAGACGCGTGGCTTAATGGTTAGGGTATTTGGCTCACGATTGTAAAACCATGAGTTCAATCCCCGGCGACGTGTTGTGTCCTTGAGCAAGACACTTTATTTCAAGTTGCTCCAGTCCACTCAACTGGCAAAAATGAGTTGCACTTGTATTTCAAAGGGCCAGCCTGGTCACATTGTGTGTCACGCTAAATCTCCTAAGAACTATGTTAAGGGTGCACGTGTCTGTGGAGTGCTCAGTCACTTGCGCGTTAATTTCACGAGCAGGCTATTCCGTTGAACGGATCAACGGGAACCTTCGTCGTCTGTGTATATTGTCTGTAACATATTTTTCGTTGGTTATCATCTGCTGCCAACAATTTGATGTCATCCATATACAAGATGGATGATTGTTTTCTTGTAGATTATTCACTTAGTCTAGTCTGGGCCTAGAGTGCTGAATACCAGTTCCGATTGTCAGTAGTACTTTATCCATTATTAGTGTTCCAAAAATCTATCAGCAAAAAACTATGAAAAGCCTTCTGTTAATCAATCAACTCTATGTTCATGCCTTTCGTTTTTCTACAGTCTTCGATTATGATTTTACTGATCAATAAATAATTTCATCAGCATTATGTCACCTACACTATTCATTCTTTTCTTCTTTAAGTTAGTTATTGTTTGCAATATTACAGTTCTAAAAGGCTTGCTATGGTGTATGCAGGTTGGTTATCTGAGCGTAGTTCTGAGCTCTTTCTTTAGTTTTCAGGATCAAGATTTTCTTTCTCTCGATATATGATTCAAATGTTGTTAGTGGATCTTTCTATCACTAATATCACTAATAAAACTGTCGGTATTTTTTACGTGTGCCTGTAAAATAGCTTTAGCTACTTGTGAGAACGTTTTGCTTCATCGTTATTCATACTTTGGCCTACTGTTTGAGTTTATATAACCTTCTCAATTGTTAAAGTGCTGCATATATTATTTTGAATAATCTCCTTCATACTGATTCCTTCGGTGGCATAATTCTACTTACCCGTTTACAAGCCGAACTTCTGCGACGTACATTCATAATACCTTTGTTTATCAAAGAAAGAAACATCTAGAAACCAGATGAAGATCGCATGAAGATTGGATCACATGGCATTGAAAAAGCCAGGTGAGCTGGTTTTCATCGATGTCACTGTCTTAATTTTTAAAATAAGGTTATAAATGATAAGAATTACATAACTAAAGATGCGCGTTTCGATGAGGGTTTCGACGAAGGTACTACGACCGTGAGCCGAACACTCTAACCAGTAAACAATGCGTTTTCCCTATACACGTGGATAAAAGCAAAGCTGTATGGTTAAGAAGTTCGCTTAACAGCAACACAGTTCGAGATTCGATCACATACGCAGCACACTGGGGCAACTGTCTTCTACAAAAACCGTGGATTGACTAAATTTAGCAGACAGGATAAATGTAGTAAAAACTATCGGTGGTACCGATCCAGTTTTTGAGTAGCAGACTTCTTAAACTACTATCCAGTTTCGACAAGCTGACAGTACTATTTCTAATATAGCAGGAATTCTCAACCATTTTTTTTAATCTATAGACTCCTTTGATTACTAATTAATTCTAGCGGGACTCCATAGCCATTTGATGTTTTTTAGAGATACTTCTAACAAAATTCCTATTTTGTTTTTCACACATTAATTAGTGTAGGTTGAACTATGGAAAGTGTTAAAGAAAGAAACATGGTCGTTTCTTACAATACATACCGATACATACATCTAAAGCAAAATTTGTTTCAGGGTCTCTTAAAATTCTATTGAGGATCTCTGATTAACTATGTTGCTGCGTGGACCCCCAAAATTCTTCTATGACCCCTCAGGGGCTATATGGACCCCGGTTGAGAACTACTGTACTCTAGATTCAAGACCTGAGATGCTGGTAGAGATGGATAGTCGATTACATCAATCCCAGTACTCAACCTGTTTTTATTTTATCGGCCTCGAAAGGGTGACAGTCGGTGTCGACCTCGGCGGAATTTGAATTCGGAAGAAATGCCGCTTAGCGTTTTATCCAGTATGCTAAGGAATCTACCAGCTCACCGCCCTATATGAGTTTACTATATTGAAAGTTCTTTGACTGGGAATAGTTGCGCCCCCCGTTCCTTACCAGCACCCTCGGGAAGAGGCATTAAAAAGATTCTAGACGTTGCCCCTTACGCCTCTATATAAGCAAGGATAAAAAAGTACATTTACCATTTCATTCATCACTACTCTTAATAAATCTCACGCTTGCATATGTATATAATCGGATTGTGATGTATTGCATAATGCTATTTAATTCAGTTCTAAGAAAGCACAGCCATGAAGAGATATCAACTTGGGGGATGAGCATTTTCAAATTGATCTTCTGCACAGAGTGAGGCCGCTACTGCTGATTGTGTACATGATGTTGATGATGTTGATGATGAGAAGAAAGAGGAGATAGAGGAGGAGGTGGACGATAATGATGACAACGACGACGACGAATACGACAACGATGATGATGATGATGATGATGATGATGATGATGATGATGATGACGACGACGATGATGATGATGATGATGATGATGATGATGGTAACTACGACGAGAACAACGGTGACAATGACAACGGACTTTTCTCAACAAACGCGCGCGCGCGCACACATACACACACATATTTAGGAATTTATCCCTGTTTTGCGAACATTCACGTTCATAGAAACACAAAATGTTCTCAATGAAATATTGTTATTTTAAACACACACACACTCACACACACACACACACATACATACATGCATATGTACGTGAGTGTACCTTTTGCACATACTCTAGGATAAAAGCATCCACGTAACCAGAAGCGCACACACGCAATTACACAAACCCGTACACTTAAATATAAATATGCGTGTATGTCTGTCAGTTATGAATTATATATGTATGTGTACGCATGCATATATATATATATATATATATATATATATATATATACACACGCGCGCACACACACACACACACAATAATATGGGTGCATGTGTGTGTGCGTATGCATGTATGTATTATGTATGTATGCCTATATAGAACACACACTCACTCACACATATGTGCGTATATATTATGAACACGTCCTTATCTATCTTACAGTCTATCGCACACGATATGCGTGTGTATGTGTGCATGTGACTACCTATGAGTGTGTATATGCATATGCTTCAATATTTATGTATCTGAATGTGTGTGAGATCGTGTAAGAGTGTGAGAGTGGGTATATTTATATATATGTTTCTAGTTATAATCACACTCAGATACATCTTCCCAGATACACATGCCTCAACGTGCAGACACATCCAGCCCTTGACACGGAAGTGAAATCGTTGCTTATTATATATATATTATATATACATATATATATATATATATATATATATATAAGTTTTTTTTGTGGGTAAAT
>NC_068989.1:54832993-54835887 GCF_001194135.2 Octopus bimaculoides
TATATATATATATATATATATATATATATATATATATATATATATATATATATATATATGTGTGTGTGTGTGTGTGTGTGTGTGTGTGTGTATGTATGTATGTATGTATGTATGTATGCATATGTAAGCATGTATGTGTATATATATATATGCTACTGTGTATGTGCGTGCGTATTCATACGAAGATTTACATTTACATTCGTATATATATATATATAAACACACACACATACACACACACATATATATGTATGTATGTATATATAGGTATATGTGTGTGTATCTGCATATATACAGAGATGTATAAGATGATAGAAAGACAATGAAAGATAGCTAGCTAGATAAATAGATAAATAAATAGATAGATAGTTAGATAGATAGATAGATAGATACATACATACATACATACATACATAGAAAGAAAGATAAACACATGTATGTAGCTATGCATACATGCATACGCATACACCTATATATGGTGTATATGTATGTATATGTGTATGTCTACATCTGCATGCATATATATATATATATATATATATATATATATATATATATGACAAATACAATATCGTTCAAGGATTTTTAAGTGCTGTCCTTTCTTCGAATCATTCAGAAGTTTCCGCGTGTATTATGTCCTCGACAGAAAATCGTAAACATATGCACGAGCGTAACATACGCTACAATAATCAATAATACACCACATAACACAAAGACATGCTCACATATATTTATGTTGTGTATGTATATTATATGTATATCTAAATACATGCATCTAGACAATGAATAATCTTGTGCTACGTATATACAAATATCAATATAAATATCAATTACATTGTGCAGCACGGAAGATCAAAGTACATTTACATACATGCATACAAATACATACATACATACATACATACATACATGTATATACAGGTGTGTAATTCAATACACTCGAGATTATCCATATAGAATATACTATATTCAATAAGTTTAGGTATACTAAATTTGGAGAAAATTTACAGGTTAAATCTCAGATGTTTTGCTGTTACGCTAAAGTTTTGCCAGAAAATGCCCTCAGAAAGCTACATCCAATATTTCGTTGTCTGTGTGTCAGTGGGGTATCTGAAATAAATCACTCGTTGTTACAGATTTGGCAATAACTATGCAAGTAATATTATACAACATACCATGCAGTGTATGAATTATATTAATGCTATTTATTAATATAAATTTAATCATGTTATTGAATAACTTTAATAATTAATAATAGAAAACGTTTGCCTAATTTGAAATATTATTTTATAAGACAGCTAAATATATTTTCATACATTGATTTCATTCTCTCGTAGTGTGTACGATGTGTTATGTATTTTTGTCGCAGGTTTATTGCTAAATCTACAATACAAGACGAACTTTGCAGTATATCAACACATTCCCACAGAGACAACACGCGCATCTTGACCTTCTTATAAGCATATCAGACGCAAAGCAGTTATGATTAAAATCCTTTATTTGTCAAGACTGTATAACATTCTTTTATGGAATAACATATTTAGTTTTAGAAGGTGCTTAACAATACAGTCATAGACAAAAATGAGAATATGTGGATGTGTTCAGTATGTATACAGGGCGTTCGTGTTAAATTTAACAGTCTGCATGAAAGGAAGAGAATACACAATATCCCATCCAAAAATGTGAACTATATTATGGCAGGGAGATAACACTTGTTCAAAATAGCCGCCGTCAGCTTCCCCCACAGCCTCAAGACAGCTCTGGGACCTGGCGCATGCGTTTCTCACTGTGTCCTCGAAAGATCTCCCAACACCACCTTGATCTTGGCCACTAGCTCAGTCTTGGTGTTCTAGGCAGAGTGTTTGGTGTTTTTCTCGATCGCGCCACACACATAGCAATCCATATCATTACAATCGGGGAACTTAGGTCAGAAGTTAGCGCTGGTAAAAGTGTAGAAATTCTCCGACAATCACTTCTGTCCCTTTCCGGGGGTATGGGAAGGAGCCGAATCCTACTGTCACTCATATGGTCTACCAGCAGTAATCCTTTCAAGCCATGAATTAAACAAAGTTTCCAGCAGTTTTACATAGTCGCCTGAATTGAGACCAAAGTCCTGTTCAAAGATGTGGGGCGGCATGACGTCGCTCTCACTGGAGACACACCGAAAAACCATCCATCCTATCGGTCACGGCTTCATATTCTGCATTGCTGCTGTCCATGTCAAGTGTTACAGCTTTTACATCGTTCACAAGAAACAAAGCATTGAACAGTAGTCATGATACCGGTATTTTGATACCCGGCACTAACCATCATGATACAGGTTTCAATATTCAGGTGGCTTTCAGTGCTCTCTGATAGCTAACTTTTCTCATCTACAGTCTTAATTTTTATGTTCTTTAACACCTTTGACTGTTCGCCAGAGCATCAAGCTGTTCCTGAAAATAGGATACATAAAACGTCGTCAAATTTAACCCGAACGCCCCGTATTTAAGCATGGCTGCGTGGTTAAAAATTTCACAAAAGCAATCATTACGCTGTGGTTTCGATTTCACTGCATCGCATCTTGGGTATGTGACTCCATGATAGCTCTAACAATGGCAGTATGTACCTGTAATTAAAAGGTCACGCTGATTCTACTTAGGGATTATGTTAAAGCTACACATGCCTGAGGGATACTCGACCACTTCGTGAGTTAATTCAACTAGAAGATCGTCCAATTCATTTAGCTACTGCACACGCAAGTCAGAATCGAAGGGAGAATTATTATCTCTTATTCTATCACTCAATCTCTCCCTATCTGTCTATCTATCTGTCTATCTATTTTTCTATCTATCTATCTATCTATCTATCTATATATATATATATTTATCTATCTATCTATCTAGCTATCTATC
>NC_068989.1:54835897-54837191 GCF_001194135.2 Octopus bimaculoides
TATCTATCTCTATTTACATATTTATTTATCTGTCTATCTTTCTGTCTATCTATCTATCTATCTATCTATCTATCTATCTATCTACCTACCTATCTATTTCACATACCCGTTCATTGGGAATTTTCCATAGACCCAGTATAAAAGTCGACCGTAGTGTTTCACGAACAACAGGATAACATTTGTGGGCCAAGGTACCGTATTATCCAGTACGTAGAAATAACACTGTTACAAAGTTATGTGGTTAACTTACTGTACCCTGCTCTATATGTGAAATGCTTGGGGCTTATAATGGACTGCTCGGTGCTTATAATAAAACACCATAAAATAGCGAGCACTACACATCTGTTGATAGGTGCTACATTACCATTACTAAAATGTATGCACAGGATATGTTGCAAGCCTGCAATACATCTCGAAGCACAATAAACACATGTGTCATACACTCGTTATTTACATGATGAGAAATGTGTCTCACAGACAGCACTATTGGCGAACACTGGCAAACGCCACAATCTGAATTAGTACAAAAGCATGACATTGATAAGCCTAAAAACATTCAATTAATCGCTGGATCAGTGATTCCCATGCGACCTTTATATTTTCCTCATCTCCAAATACAATAAGCACATGCATCATACGGTCGACTGTTTATATGGTGAGAAACGTGTTTCACAGACAGCATTATCGGTGAACAACAGCAAACACCACTGTATGAATTCGTACAGAGAAATGACATCGGTAAGCGTAAAAACATTTAGTTAATCGCTAGATCAGTGGTTCTCAAACTTTTTTTGCCGTGGCATCCTTCGACATTATTTTTAAAAACGTGGAACCCCTGATAATTTTCAGAGAACCCCGGGGGTTTGCAGAATGCATTTTGGGAAACCATGCTCCAGATTAACAATTCTACACCACAGAATGGACATTTACTGGTAACTGCACATGAGAGCTTTGCGGTCTTGTTCATGAGTTTTGTTAATTACTAGGACGCGTGTTTTGATGCATAGAATTTGTAATATTACGCTAATTCATTGTGCTTTTCGTTCTATTCGTTTAGAGATCAGTTGGGCTTTTGCTGCTGATACTGTACTTCAGATTCTAGCTTTAATTTCAGCCCCTCAAAGGTAGTATCCATGTAATAGTCGACCCCATAAATTTGACCTTAAAAGAATAGTCTAAAAACTTCGACTTTTACACGAGTATATACGGTATATGTATGAGCGTGTGTTATGTGTGTGTATAAGTACACACACACACACACACACATACACACACACACACACACATATATATA
>NC_068989.1:54837259-54838748 GCF_001194135.2 Octopus bimaculoides
TATATATATATATATGAGACAATTTGACTTCTACAGTTGTTTCTGATTATCGGTTCGTTCATTGATTGGAAGGAGTCCTTTCTGCAATGTGGATACATATTTATTTGAGTTTATGTTTCCCTCACACTCCACCAGCTCTGATCAACCATTGTTTCATAGAATAACCACCGTGTTTCGTTGTTGGCTACAATCTTTTTACATCAAATTCTTGATCACAGAGTCTCTAGACCCACATACAACCACTGTCAAGAAATACAGCAAATCTGGACTCATCAGAGAATATGACAGTGTCCGAAAATGCTAGTGGCCTCCCCACCATCTCACTGGCGCAATGTTTTCTCCGCTTGATGTTGGCTGATCGAAGAAGTGGCTTCCTTTTTGCTGCTCTGCCATAGTAACCAAGTTGGTAGTGATACCTGACAGCTGATCAACTTGTTCTGCTATGTCAGAGGCCTTCAAACGAGGATTACCACTTCTCTTAGCAAAGAGAAGGGTCCTGTCAGAGGGTCCTGGTTGATCTGAGCGAGGTGATGTGGACTTCTCCTCCTCTCTCTCCGGTGAATTGCACAATCTCACTATCAACTGTAGAAAGCGGGATCTCAAGGTTTTCTGAAATTTTACGCTGACCACGTCCACTTTCAGAATGACCCACAGTACGGCCTCTTTGAAATTCAGACAGTTCCAAGTCTTCCTTTGTACATGGCATGATTAAACAGTCACATATAGAACCTGAAACATAAAAATGTCAATTAACAAAAAATATAAACCTTTACAAGTTAGAATAAATATAAAACAATGTTTTATGGGGGTGTCTATTTACTTCTGTCATGTCTGGTATATGTGTATGTATGCATGTATATATTATATAACGAGAGAGGCAAGTTGATAGAAATGGGGAGAGAGAGAGAGAGAGAGAGAGAGAGAGAGATGGGGAGATAGAGAGAGAGAGGGAGAGAGAAAGGGAGGCACACAGAGACAGAGACAAATATATGGAGGAAGGAAAGAAAGAGAGGAATACATGTTCGTTTTCTTTGTTCTATACATACAAATTTGAACACATAGTTCCAGAAGCCATTTAAGCTCGGATGTTCCTAGTAACTGGATTTGATTTTATTTTTTTTTTGTATCTTAATTTTCAATAGCAATATCTTCTTGTGTTCGTATTTGGATTTTAACCCATTGTTCTATAAACACTGTTTTGTTTAAATAAAATGCAATTTTACACTTTGCATATATTAATATTTGCATAATGATGTCTTTGAATTTACTAGAAGTTACAACCACGTTTATGTGTATGAGAGTGTATGTGTGTGTGTGTGTGTGTGTGTGGGTGTGTGTGTGTGTGTGTGTGTGTGTACAGGCGCAGGCGTCGCTGTGTGGAAGAAAGCTTGCTTTCCAGCCAGATGGTTCCGAGTTCAGTTCCACTGTGTGGCACCTTGGATAAGTGTCTTCTACTATATCCTCGAGCCGACCATAACCTTGTGAGTGG
>NC_068989.1:54840964-54842349 GCF_001194135.2 Octopus bimaculoides
ACGATGAAAATTATCACCACCACCACCACCATCATCATCATCATCATCATCACCATCATCATCATCATCATCATCATCATCATCACCATCGTCGTCATCGTCATCGTCGTCATCGTCGTCGTCGTCATCATCACCACCACCACCATTATCATCACCATCACCACCACCACCACCATTATCATCACCACCACCACCATCATCATCATCATCATCATCATCATCATCATCATCATCATCATAACCATCATCATCATCATCATCATCATCATCATTATCATCACCGTCATCGTCATCATAAGCATTACCATCATCGCCGTAATGTTTAGTAGTTTTGCCATAGCCGGATATTCAGCTCTCTTATTAGACATATCTATTTAGTAGCAGATAACAAATACAGTCGGTTTTAAAATTCTCCGTATTATTCCTAGCCCTGTTTAGCTGGTTCTTTTACAGAATGTTAATAATTATGTTACAGACCTTTTTTCAAATAATATCTCATATAGACTAGAATCCCATTGGTTATGGCTGAAAATATCTTTAAGGATAGATGTGTCTGTAGAATTTCAGCTATTTGTACGTTAATTTAGGAGCAGGTAATTTGGTTGATCGAACGACTGAATACTCATCATTGAAATAATGGAGGTGCGCCAGAAAAGGAAGAAATATTTGACTGGCTATTAATAAACAAAGGGATTAACGTAGAGAATAACTTGTTTCTTTTCATATATGGTAAGTATTTGAAATTCCTTCACACTAGTAACTATCACTGCCACTGATATTGGAGAAACACTGTGTTACGAATCAACAAGGGAGTCTCTATCTAGTGTTCAAAATCTTATTCCAAATAAAGCCCAGCCGCCATTTTAAAACAGATAAATAGCACCTTACCTTTTACATAGCGCATTTATAGGTACACAGTAATTGTAAAATAGAGAACTTACAGGATGAATAAGGTTAAAATATCTTTGGACACAAATAACCAGAGTTGAGTTTAAGTTAGAAAACTGCTGCAAAATTTATATAAGCAGGGTATATTCTTCTGTTGCATTTATGTTGTTTGTAAATGATTTTGTTTATCGTATATCTAATAATTCGCTCAACATTTGACATATTCAGCATACGTTAGGCTGTGTATTTGTGTAATATCCAAAATAACTCTTCTGCAAAACAACGAAATGCTGGAAAATAGAGCACAGCCAGCTTCCTTTGCCATGTTTTCGCTAATTCTTTTAGGTGCTTATGTAGTCTCGAAGAAGACACATACGACCTCTAGGCCACCTTGACTCTGACGCAGCAGAACATTAAGGATGTGAGTTCTGAAGGGAGTGAAATCTTCACCAGTACCTGGCTGGTACACAGTGTTGCTGAATCGAATTTGTTGTTGG
>NC_068989.1:54842385-54843319 GCF_001194135.2 Octopus bimaculoides
CTCCGTCACTTACGACGTCGAGGGTTCCAGTTGATCCGATCAACGGAACAGCCTGCTCGTGAAATTAACATGCAAGTGGCTGAGCACTCCACAGACACGTGTACCCTTAACGTAGTTCTCGGGGATATTCAGCGTGACACAGTGTGACAAGGCTGATCCTTTGAATAACAGGCACAACAGAAACAATAAGTAAAAGTGAGAGAAAGTTGTGGTGAAAGAGTCCGGCAGGGTTCGCCACCATCCCCTGCCGGAGCCTCGTGGAGCTTTAGGTGTTTTCGCTCAATAAGCACTCACAACGCCCGGTCTGGGAATCGAAACCACGATCCTTTGACCGCGAGTCCGCTGCCCTAACCACTGGGCCATTGCGCCTCCACGCTGAATCGAATAGAGCAACTTGAAAGAAAGTGCCTAGCTCATGGCTACAACTCACACTAGAAATTGAACCCACATCCTTCTGGTCATGAGCCGAGCACCGTAATCTCTAGGCCACTCGTTTCCACAGACAAAAGTTTTTTTCAAAGGCCAAGTGATGATAGTTAACCAAGTGGTGGATTATGTCCACCACCCGAGAAGAGGGAGAAATACTTTTGATGGACTTCGACACCGTTTCTGTCACCAATTTTAAAATAGTGCTTAGCAACATGAATGGCTAAAACAATCAGGATTTCCTAGTTCCCTGTAGTTTCTAACGTATCAGCCTGGACGTTCAAACAATATTAATTAATAAGCATAATAAAATAAGTTGACACTTCATGTTTGCGGTTATTGGATAGATATGAATGGGCGTAGTGCAGAATACGTCAAGCTAAATTTTGCTGATAAGTTAATCACCATTTAGCTGCCACTAGCATTGACTGAACTAGAGCTAATAGAAAGCAATTTGCCCCCCCCCTCTCTCTCACTCTATCTATCTATCTATCTATCTTTCCTTCCC
>NC_068989.1:54844328-54845143 GCF_001194135.2 Octopus bimaculoides
ATATATATATATATATATATACATATAGCTATATACATATATATATGTGTATACGCACACACACACAGACATACATAAGCATACATACATACACATATACAATACACACAAACGCGCGCGCATATATATTCAATTGAACACGCGCACACCCGCACGCACATATATGTGTGTATATGTATTCGTGTGCTTCTCTATGAGTATATCGGTATGAATTCATATATATATTCATATTGGTACGTACTAGCATGTATATCTATATCCGCACTTAATCGCTCATGCGTGTATGATGCAAACCTCATGCATTCTTAGACATTCATATTATCACTGACTTTTCCCGGTCTCCGATATGTATGACAAGTACCCACTTTACACTCATAAACACACACACACACACACAAACACACACACACACACACACGCATACATACATACACAAACACACACGCTCAAAAATGTACGTGTACACATATACCTATTAAACACATGCGTGTTCTCAATCACACAGACACATGCGCATACTCATACATATACGCATACATGATATATATATATATAGATAGATAGATACATGCATACATACACACATACATACATACATGCACACGCACATACATACATGCATACATACATACATACATATAAATGGCGCATATAATACATTCATTCAATGCACACAAAAACTCCCGCATTATAAAAACACATTCACACAGCCTATTTCCCTGTCTACAAACAACGCCGTTGCCCTTCCCCGCCCAAACGATTATAACCCATCTCCACCCTTGTCTACGCAAACCACCCCATTCTCCCCCCACCCA
>NC_068989.1:54845700-54850196 GCF_001194135.2 Octopus bimaculoides
CGCATCCGCCACCGATGTTTCAACCGTTATAAGTCGTACATTAATTATTTCAGTCAATCTACCACGAATCAATGAAAAGCGATCAGTCATGCACGTAATATGGCGGCTCTCGATCACCACCACCACCACCACTACCTCCAGAACTACTATAGCAATCACCCCAGCGTCACGACCATCATCACCACCATCATCACAACCACCATCGCCATCATCATTCTCCATCACCATCACTACCACCACCGCCACCATCACCACAACCACCATCGTTATCACCACCACTACCATCACTATCACCACCATCATGATTACAGCACCATCGCCACAAACACCACCACCACCATCATCATCACTACCAACACCACAACCATCACCATCATCATCATTACCTTTACAACCATTACTACCACCACCGCTGTCACTACCGCTACCTGCACCATCACTGCCGCTTTCATCATTATTACCACCGCCACCAATATTACGCCTATCACCACTACCACCACTATCACCACCACCAACACCACCAATATTATCAATAGAACGATACGCACCACCATCTCCACCACCATCATCACCACCACCATCAACACTCTTAGTAGCACGGGTACCACTATTGTGATCACCATCACCACTAACTATAACAGCACCGTCAGCAGTACAATGTCGGCGTCGTAACGAATCGAATCTGTCAGTTCGCCGTGTTACAAAATAATCTTTTCTACAATATGAACAAGGCCGAAAATTTTCTGAGGAGAGGGATAGTTGCTTACATCGATCCCAGTGTTCCAATGGTACTTATTTTATCGACCCCGAAAGGGTAAAAGGTAAACTTGCCCTCAACGGAATTTGAAAAAGACAAACGAAATACCGCTATGCATTTTGTCTCTGCCAGCTCACCTTGTTACAAATAATCTTTTCTATTATAGGCATAAGACCTGAAATTTGGGGGAGGGGTATAGTTGCTTACATCGACCCTATTGCTCCAATGGTAATTATTCTATCGACCACAGAAGGATGAAAGACAAAGTCGAACTCGATGGAATTAGAACTCGAAACATAAAGAACGGACGAAATTCTGCAAAGCATTTTGTCCAACATTTTGTCCAATTCTACCAGTTCACCTTATAGCAAATAATAGTCGCTTATATATCGGGTAAGACACACTTTGACGATGGAAAAAGTGGACAGAATCACCTACTGGAATCATACTATGTACCTGTCATATACCGATAGGATGTGACAATTGTAAGACTAAAACGACCTCACAACTTTTAACCGATGAAAGTAGAAGCTTTAACGGGACAAGGTAGGAAATACTACCACCAGCACAACTACCACCTATACTAAATCTCTGAGTGAGAAATATGTAGTAACAGTACCGAACAGTAAAGTCTATTTGCCAACACGATGTGGCAGTCCTACATAGGACGATGTTACTACTCTTTAGCACCAGGAAAACATCTTTTCCAGCTGGTTACCGACACATGATTTGTGTCAGTATACTGTGAGTATACCAATGTAGACCGAGGAAAGTAAATAACCCAGAAACCATTGTTCTACAGGTATCGCTAAGGTTAGAAAGGGAGAAATAAACTCCCTTGCTCAAATTATGCGGACACAGACCATATGTCGGTAGCCAGCTGGAAAAGATGTTTTCTTGGGGTTAAAAAATAGTAACATCGTCCTGTGTAGGACTTCCACATTGTGTTGGCAAATACACTTTACAATATCTATAGTATTTCACCATTTATAGTTAAAAAATATTTTATTGAAAAAAGTAAAAAAAGGTGAATTGATGACGGTGAACTTACAGGACATGACAAAATACTTTTCATGTTTTATACAATTACTTATAATATTTAATTATAAACATGCGAGGAAAATAGCAATTAAAGGGGTGTCTAAGTTAAATATGTTTGAGAACCACTACTCAAAGCAGCTTCTTGAAATCTTAACAAAGGCACATTACACGTTACGCAACGTCGCGAGAAAAGACGCGATAGCCATGGCTGGAATTCGTTAGATTATACATCAGCTCATTAAGGGCTGACTTGTGATTAAACGGCAGAATCATTATAATCGCAGTTACCACTAAACACAAAATATTTACTAATTTCACCACCACTAAGGCTTACAACGTTAATACCACTGTTACCACCAATACCACTACCACTACCAACACCACAATCACTACCACCACTATTACTAACAATAACACTACTAACATCAGCACCACCCGCGACACCGCCAACACCACCATTGCCCCTATCACTACATCTACTACTACCAAAACACCACTAATACTATCGCCTCTGCAACCATCGTTAACACAAACACAGCAATCACCACTACTATTAATACTATCACCGTTGTTATCAATCTCATCAACACTACTACTACTAACAACCCCACCTCTACTATCATCGCCACCATTATCAGCAACGCTACAGCTCCACTACCACTACTGACGCGAACAACAAAACCGTCAAGGCTACCACCACTACCAAAAACAACATCACCAGCAGCACCATTAACAACACTCCACCAACAACCCCATTACTACCACAACTACTTCTGCCTCTTCCATAAGTACCACCATCTCCTCTACTACAAACCTTTTACCCAGCCACAACAAACAACATTACGAGTACCACTTTTATCCCCAATTTCATTGGCACCCCAGCAATCACTATTTCTCTTACTACCATCACTAAGCAACACCACTACCACCAGAATTGACAACACCACTACCACCAGAATCACCTCCAATAAAATTAGGAGCAATGCTTCATCCGCATTGCTCCTAATATGACGTTGTTAATCAGTGGCATGTTCTCTAACAGCAATAATCGTTTGTTTTGATCCAAATTATATTATCACTCCACTCTCGTTTCCTACACCCGTACTGCAACTATTTGAATACCATTAGCACCTTAACGAACCTGTCGGCCTTTTCACTATCTTCAGATGTCTGCAGTTTCTTTCATCTAGAATCTAAAGAAAATATCTCAGATTATGATCTCTGAACACTTCAGAAGCATTTTGTGAGGAAGTAATTCATACATATAGATGTAGCCACAGAATTGAAGGTTAAGATTATCCTGACTTATGTAATTGATCACAGACAATAAACAACTAGAGTTTACAGTTGATGCTGCGACCAAGATTTTTCGAAATTGCCTATGTCTACGCACTTTTACGCATCTAACTCTTTCTAAAATTAATTTACTTTGAACTATTGTATAATCATTTCGTTCATAAAGTAGTTGCGGCATATCGTTTACGACAAACTATGTAAGAAACTGTTTTCATATAGATAGTGTTAGAAGTAATCCTTTCCCAAGAAGAGGCAAGTCGATTACCTCGACCCCAGTGTTCAACTGGTACTTCATTAGAAGGCCAAGTTGGACTCGGTGGCATTTGATCTCAGAGCGTAAAGACAGACGAAATGTCGCTAAGGATTTTGATCTGCGTGCTAACGATTCTCTGAGTACAGTGTAATACAAATAAAATACAGTGTAATATAAACAAAATAAGGACTGAAATTATCAGGGGTGGTGTGTAGTCGATTACATCGACCTCGGCGCTCACTGGCATTTGTTTTATCGACCACGAAAAGATGAGAATCAAAGTCGACGGAATTTGAACTCAGAAAATAAAGACGGACGAAATATCGCTAAGCATTTTTGTCCGGCGTGCTAACGATTCTGCCAGCTTGCTGTATTACGAATGATAGTATCTGATATCGGGTAAAAAAGACTTTTACGAAAGAAAAGTGAACACATCGCCAACTGGAATCATACTATGTAACTGTCGTGTACCGAACGACCACGATAATTGTAAGAACAAAACGACCACACAGGTTTCAACCACTGGAAGTAGAAGCTTTAACTGAACAGCGCAGGAGAGTACATATTTGCATTTGGTTCGCTTGAAGCATTGAGAAATTTGAAACCTGGTGTTTAAGAAGTTGCAAGAATGCAATAGGAGCTCCTTATATAGCTCCTTATATATCAAGTAAAATACCTTTGACGACAAAAGTGGGTACAGAATCGAATCACAGGCCATATAATGCAATCCTTTTTAGCCATTTCCAAGCTAATCGAGTTACAGCTTCTTTCGGGTTTGTCATTTGACGTTTCGCTTTGGTATAATGGTTATCTCGGTTGTTCAGTATAATGCAGGTATGTGGTTCGATTCCTGTAGGTAATTTCGTTCTGGCTGCTATATCTTAACCGAACCATACGGAACTATTAATTATAGCGCCATTTGAGAAACATTTATTTTTAAATTTCTCAAAGTTTCAAGCCAAACAAATAAAAGCAATTCATTTGATTATATTTTAGTGATACCGAAAGTCTCCTGGGAGTTATACTGAAACAGAATATATATATTGTCTGAAGTACCTAAATTTTGTGGTTTCTGAATAAATAATAGACTGAAAAAAATTCACACACACTCGCGCGCACACGCACACACACACACACACACACACACAC
>NC_068989.1:54850718-54852915 GCF_001194135.2 Octopus bimaculoides
GAAGAAGAAGAAGAAGAAGAAGAAGAAGAAGAAGAAGAAGAAGAAGAAGAAGAAGAAGAAGAAGAAGAAGAAGAAGAAGAAGAAGAAGAAGAAGAAGAAGAAGAAGAAACACTTTATCATACTCAACGTTGTTCTGGAAGAAGTTTAGGTTCATGTTCATTCACAAATGCAGCCAAGTCTGTGATGTCATAATTTGTTACTCTTGCTCTGTCTCTTGAAGTTAAATCACTAATTTGACGGTCTGTTTTTGGCAGTCCAGAGCCAGACTCTTGCAAATTTTTGCCTCCCTTGGCCAAAACTTGATCTTGAATTTCAGTTAGTTCTTGATTAGAAATTGTTTCAGAAAACTGAATTTCAATATCTGGGTCTGCCTTTTGAACTGCATACTTTACGTCCTCAGCAATGTCCTCACAATGTTTCATCCAAATCTATAGGGAACTGCCAAGTTGATACATGTTCAGTATAATTGCAAAAAGGTTACAGAGTTTACTTGGAGAATCTGATACTGATGCTTCAGTCAATTGAAGGTCCCAATGCTCATTATTTTCTGAAAAAAAACTTGTTGATAACGTGCTTTCCTATAAGTTTCCCACACATGACCGTTTACCTTCCTCGAATCTTGGGATGATTTGAGACCACGTACTTCATGCAAAAGGAACCGTAAGTAGTAGCATTATGCTTGACTTGGTGGGGGGGGGGCACTGTAAACTCTTGCAAGAGCGTCAACCCCTCGTTTCTTGTGCCATTTATTGTTTCTCCAGGTATAATACTTGGGTAATTGTAGGTAAAGGAGTTTTCGTGCATCTTCATCTACTTGATGCAACTTAAAAAATGGCAGTAAGGTTAGTTTGTTTTGGAGAAAGTGCATGTTGCAAGGCTGTTTGTTTTGTAACAGTTACCCTGTAGCCATTCTCTAGGTGGACACTCAGATGAATGATGGCTGGGTGCCTCTCATGAATGGGAAAACTGAAGATGCGCCAAAAAGCCTCAGAGGTACTGATGTATTTTCGTCTGTCATACCGGGCATCCTCATCATTGTTATTTATCTGCTGACTGCCATTCTGCATAAGAGTGTATGTTGCAGCATCTAAACCTTTGTTTATATATACTTGCAAACATGCTTAATAGAGTTAACAGAGTTGCAGAATTCAACATTGGTTGTGGCTATCTGTACTCGTCTTTGCCTCACTGTAGAATACTGATCATCTACATCTACTCTCTCTCCTCTTGTAGAAAGTGAGAACATTGTTCTCGGAAGTTAAAATAGGGATTAAATGAAAAAATGAGTTACGTAAATATCTTCACAAGATTGATTGAAATAAATGGTGATTGTGGAACGCCCACGCACACACACACAAACACACACACACACACAAACACACACACACACACACACACACACACACAACATATACAGACAGTATCAAACATCAGATGAAATTGACGTGAGAGAGAGAAGGGGTGTATTGTCATGTATACGTACATGAATAAATAAATATGCATATATCTTTTTGTATGTATTTGTGCGTGTGTGTGTGAGAGAGAGATAAAGACTGAGAGTGCCACATAGACATCACTCTCTCTCTCTCTCTCTTACACACACATACAAAAAGACGTATGCATATGTATTTATGTATGTACGTATACATGACAACACACCCCTTGACTAACTCTCTCTCTCTCTCTCTCTCACACACACACACACGCACAAACACATACGTGTTTGTGTGTGACTGACTTCTATGTGAGAGATAGAGTGGGGAAGAACATTGTAAACAATGAATGAAATAAACATGATATGAAGAAATCGTATAAATAAAAGCTCGTTGAAAACTGTCTTGTACCGAATATTTAAATTTGGGAATTTAGTAAATATTTCTTTCAGTAATTTATCGTCGTTGATTGCAAATAACGAATTAAAACTCGAAATGAAAACATCAATATGGAGAGTGAGAGGTTTTGCAAATGAAAACGGAAAATTTCGCCATTGCTACGTCAATACCGGAAGTTGATATTGAGAAACCTGTTTAAAGAACTGAATCATATATATATATAAAGCAATATTATTTGCTTCTAATAAAAAAAACAACAAATAAACTGAAGACCCTATTATGTATCCGAAGTTGAATTATTCATGCATCCCAAATATGGAAGCAATTCAGGCAACCGCTCTCGCGTTAAAAGTAAATATACACAC
>NC_068989.1:54857493-54859369 GCF_001194135.2 Octopus bimaculoides
TTGTTTTTCACTCAAAGGCAGCGAGCCAGTAGAATCGTTAGCGATCCGAGCAAAATGCTTAGCAGCATTTCGTCCGTCTTTACGCTGTGAGTTTAAATAACACCAGGGTCGACTTTACCTTACATCCATTCGGGGTCGCTAAAATAATTACCAGTTGAGCACTGGGATCAATGTAATCGACTTACCCTCTCCCACTAAATTACTGGCCTTGAGCGAAAATTTGAAATCATTAGTGTTTTTTGTTCAGTCCAAACCAATTTTGGGCTAGTTCGGGCTTCTTTCATTTTATATAGCTATTGGTCTTATTTGTCGGAGTGTTTTGTGGTTTCAAAGAAGTAATAGTGGTGGTGGGTTGTCAATAAGTGTTTTTCTGAGGCTAGGGCCATAGAGGACAATTTGTCAATATCTGACTATTATCCCAGAATAATTTCGTTACTACCAGCTAAGCTGGTCAATCAGGGATGTATTAGCTTGTTGTAAAAGATGCTAGTCGTTAAATGATCCCAGATCGTCCTTGGTCAGATATGTCCAGTCGATACTATCCGGTCTTTCTGGGAGTATGTAGGACTACAATATCGATTCCGACGGTATTGTGTAGGATGTAATTTTTATTCTTTTATTCTTTTACTTGTTTCATTCATTTCACTGCGGCCATGCGGGAACACCGCCTTAAAGGGTTTTAGGACTTATTCTTTGTAAGCCTAGTACTTATTCTATCAATTTCTTTTGCCGAACCGCTAATTTACGGGGACGTAAACACACCAACATCAGTTGTCAAGCGATGGTAGGGGGACAAACACAGACACAACGAAAAACACACACATACATACATATATAAATATATATATATGCATATATACATATACATATATTCATGGCACTTCGTCGGTTACGGCGACGAGGGTTCCAGTTGATCCGATCAACGGAACAGCTTGCTCATGAAATTAACGTGCAAGTGGCTGAGCACTCCACAGACACGTGTACCCTTAACCTAGTTCTCCGGAAGATTCAGCGTGACAAAGAGTGAAACAAGGCTGGCCCTTTGAAATACAGGTATAACAGAAACAGGAAGAAAGTGTGAGAGAACGTTGTGATGAAATAATACAGCAGAGTTCACCACCACCTCCTGCCGGAGCCTCGTGCAGCTTTAGGTGTTTTCGCTCACAACGCCCGGTCTGGGAATCGAAACCGCGATCCTATGACCGCAAGTCCGCTTCCCTAACCACTGGTCCATTGCGTCTCCACACACACATACACCCATACACACGTACACACACAGATATTATATATATATATATATATATATATATATATATATATATATATATATATATATATATCAGTGGCGTGCAGTCTCAGCCATGCAAGCTATGCGCCGCATGCTCTGTTATATAATCGGAAAATTAGATAAAATAGTTTCTTTCTTGCAAAAAATAATCCGTCCAGTTTTCGAAATATTCTGTCTCCCCTTCCCTTCTCAGTGACTCTATGTTAGTTTGTCCTTCCTTCCTTCCCCCCTCTCTCTCTCACACACTTTCTCTATCTCTCTGTTAGTGACCTGTCAGAAGATATGCTAAAACCATAGCATATATATTTTGTACCCCTTCCTCTCTCTGTCAGTGATTCCACAAATTTATCATAGGAAGTAATGCTTTCTGATAATAGCATGACCCCCACCTCTCTATCCCTTTGTTAGCTGGTTCTGACCGGAGCTAGAGCAGTTCTCAAGAACTGCTATAATTAGCCATAATTCTTGGAACAGCCTGGCGGTAAGTCTGAATCTTTTATCCAAAATATCTGTTTGCACTATTATATTTTTGGAAACAAAAATATTTAATTTGACTAACGTCATTTTTCCGTTTTTTTTTTTTTTTAG
>NC_068989.1:54862260-54864213 GCF_001194135.2 Octopus bimaculoides
ATATCGATCTGGGTAACCTTAAGGGAGTATGATTAATCTGTAAAAGTAAAGATGAGGCTTTCTTGCATTGGCACGAGGTGGGGAAGGGAGAAATAAACGATTGAAGCGATACTGAACCGACAGTTCTGTTTATTTTTCTTTTTTGAGGATCACGGAAAAATGAAAGACTAAGCGGACTTCTGTCAGATTTGATCTCAGGACGTAATGTTACTTCACTAAATGCTGTAAAACATTTAGCACAGCACCTCTGTCCAATATTTAGCCTTAGTTCCCATTTTGCCGCGTCTTACTCTCTATTCCCCCCCCCCACCACCACCACCACTTCCCATGTATATGCATGTATGCATATCTAATGCATAAATGGCAATTTCTGTCCGTTTGATCTGTTTTCTGTCTGTCTCTTACCATCTTGCTGCCTACACCAGCGAATCAATCTTGACGAAACTTTGCAAACATGTTAGACTAACATCCAGTTGAATTAAAGGTTAATTGGGTTTCAATAAGAATCTATAATGGGCCCTTTGGGGTGGAGGTGCTGTAGCAAATGTTTACAAATCAATAACACATGTAATGATATGAATTAAGTAAGCCTTCTGTAAGGCTCACCCATGCACTCCTTCATGTTAACAGCGTGCGGCCTTTGTGAGAACAACTCAGCTTTCCAAAAGGAAAACAATTCTGCATACAGCGCCCCTACGTCACGCTAAGGTCACATTAAGGACACGGTCAACAGCAGGAATCGTGGATAGGACATGGAACAATGTAATGACCGATGACCTGGAAGTTGGTTCACCTTGAGATTAATTTGATGAATTAAATCTAAATCACCAAAACATCTTTTTTATAGCGCAACGCGAGATATGGCCGCGCTACGATAAGCTACGACACCTGACAACGCCAGCTACAATACGTGGACTATTTGTCAATGTATTTATAAATCTATCTGATTATCTAATTTATTTTTCTCAGATGCATATTTGTTTGTTAAAACAATATAGGGACATTCCTTATTCACTCACTAATCGAATAAATAGTTCGCAATACCTATTTCTAGCAATAAACTATTACCGTAAAGGTTAATAGAATATTCAATGGCTTAATTACACCTAACTGATTCTAAAATTTATACATTGACATTGGATTGGGGATAGGAATGGGAGCGGAAGTAAAAGGGGAACTGAACAGGGAACGGGATAGGACATGAAACAGTGTAATGGGAATGGGAACTGGAAATAGCTCTCGCTTTTCTGGATATTACCAGGTAATTCATCTCGTACACACACACACATACGTGTGTTATGAACAAAAGTGATCGGGAAATCGATGTTCTGGAGAGGTGTTGTTTGGTTGCAATGTCTGGGAGAAAAAGATGTTTCAGCACACCAAGCTTAACAGGCCTGTCGCAAAGGAACAATTGGAACTGAAATCAACAGTGAACATTGGATATGTATTATGTGTGATCGTTTTTTGTTGTCAAAAGCAGGATATCTGAATCATATGAAGTCACATTAAAATCGAAATGCCCAGGTAGGTAATAATCTTGAACCCCGACCACCTTTAACTATTTGTGTCATATGTCTCAAAACTTGTAAGACAATATCTGAACTTAAAAGACATATGCAAGTTCACGAAAACATTCCTTCAGAAACAGATTCCAAACGGCAAAGATGTTGAAGAAACTTGAATAATATGTCAATTGTGTTTTAAACCCTGTCAGTTAGCAGCTGGTCTTAAAAGTCATCTGAGGGCTCATCAACGGAGGGATTGTACTGTGTGGTGGGATGTAGTGTGTGTGTTGATGGGACAGCTAACATCTGTCACGATGAAGCAATCAATACGGTCGGTATATCGACGACTGTATCGGTGCCACCTCTCTCTCCCGCGAACATCTTGACTCGTTCCTCTCTTTCGTTCAATCTTTCCATCCTGCCCTCCACTTCTCCTGTACTGTCT
>NC_068989.1:54869953-54876903 GCF_001194135.2 Octopus bimaculoides
TATATATATATATATATATATATATATATATATATATATATATATATATGTATGTATATGGAACGAGAGTGAGAGAGAGAGAAAGAGATGCTAATACATGAACTCACGTACTTGTCAACAGGTCATTCCTCTATAAGGATCGATAAATCAATCAATTGATTATGATTTGAATATCTTATTTTCCTTTTGGCGACAAAAATGTATTCACGAACACAATGAAATCATATATAGTGGCAGCACTTCATCTGTACACAGCTAGACACTCATTGAAATCTGTACAGACCGATATACTTATGTGTGTTTGTTTGTTTGTTTGTTTGTGATGTATGCGCATGCATGTACGTATGCATGAATGCAGGTATGTGTCTATCTATGTATGTGTGTATATGTATCGAGAGAGAGAAATTACTATTGTTGTTGCTGTTGTTTTTGTAATACGTCTTCTTCTTCTTCTTCTTCTTCTTCTTCTTCTTCTTATTATTATTATTATTATTATTATTATTATTATTATTATTATTATTATTATTATTATTATTATTATTATTATTATTATTATTATTATTGAGTGAGAGAGCAGCGCATGCCATCAAAGTGACATTGGGATACACATATACAAATCCGAATATACTCATCATTACTACCCGTCTGATAAGCGTTCACCAGGCACATGTATCACAAACATATGTGGGCGACATGGTGACCTGATATCAAAATAGACAGCGTATGAACTTGCAGGTGAGGCTCAGTTATATTCTTATGCAGGTCGACTAGCCCATCCCACTCAAAAGGTCCCTGAATAAGAATTATTGAAGAATGATGAATGAAACACTCATGTTACCATGGGTAAATTATTCAAATCCCAAAGACTTCCTCTCAACACATGGCTATGAGGCTTCCCCACTACTCCTGCTCGTAATCAGAGATGAACATATCCTCAGCCACTAAGGGACATGCTCAACTAGTTAAGGTCAAGCAACTGACAAGCAAATCTGTGGTATTGAGCAGAATATTTGCACCAAGACAAAACATATATATAACACTTCCAATTAGTTAAGATCAGAAGCCATGAGAGCCACTGTCTAGTATTGCATCAATACATTTATCATCATCATCATCCTCCTCCTCCTCATCCTCGTCATCCTCATCCTCCTCATCCTCATCCTCCTCATCCTCATCCTCCTCATCCTCATCCTCATTATCATTATTATTATTGTTGTTATTGTTGCTGTTGTTGTTGTTCTTCTTCTTTTTCTTTTTCTCATTATTATTATTATTATTATTATTATTATTACTATTATTATTATTATTATTATTATTATTATTATTATTATTATTATTATTCAGGCGGTGAACTGGCAGAAATTGACAGGGTTTTTCTAAGGATGTGTGCAGTACTCGTTGCACAATCTTTTGGATTTCTCTGATACATGGTTCTCCTGGGATATTATCTAGATATTTTTGACATCCTTTTATTATCATATCTAGGGCACCTAGAATAACAGGAGTAGGTCTTGCTTTAAGATGCCACATTTGTTGTATTTCAATTTCTAGGTCCTTATATTTACTTAATTTATCTAATTCCTTTACAGATATATTTTTATCAGTGGGAACACTTACAACTATTAGTTTACAAGTATTGACTGTCTGGTCGATTAGCCTGGATCGTTCTGTCAGTGCTGACTGGAAAATCTCAGAGGATAGTGACATTTTTACCTTCAACGACTGGCTCAGGATGATGTTCATACCCGTAAGCAGGAGGGCTGATTTTGTAATGTTTATATATTTTCCAATGTAAATACTCTCCTACCCTATCGTGGCGATTTGTGTATTTGCTTGTTGTCAGCACAGAACATCCCGAGACGAGATGGCCTATCGTTTCATCAAATTTATCTCAGAAACTGTATTTAGTATCAGAACCGTTTTGAAGAACGTTAACCTGGTAGTTTTCGGTAAGTAAGCATTGATCGTGTGCCACCAGTATGAAACCTTCAGTCTCTGTTTTCAGTCCTGCGCTTCTCAGCCATTGATGGGATGTTGCTTGGTCTATATCAGAATTTCGGCTTCGAAGTATATACTTCCATGCAGAGGCTTCTGGCTCCACCGCTCCTCAATTTGTTTCTGCCCATTCTTTTCTGCAGTTTATTTGATCCGTTTTGCTTTTGCTGAGGCAGTGGTTTCAGGTTCTTCATTTAATTGGGAGTTATCGCCAAGTTCCCTTGCGAATTTGCAAGCTTCTTTGACAATATAATGTGATTTTTTATTACTTTCGTATTTGCATGCAAGCCACAGCATCCAGTCCTCTGTACTTGCTCATTGCTATTGTGGCGATCTTATAGCACAGTTCTACCTGCATCGTTCCTCTTTCCCCATTACTTCTAGGTAGATACAGACGATCGACGCCTGCTTTTAGGTGTGCATGTTCTTAGCTGTCAGTAGTTTTCTTATCTTCCTGTCCAGGCACTGGAGTTCTGTAAAATTCCAGTTAATGATGTTAAAACTGTATTGGACTACTGGAAGTGCTAGGGTGTTAATGGCTTCGATGCGATATTTGGAGTTGAGTTTAGCTTTTAGTATGATTCGTATTATTCTGTAATACTCCTTTCGTATTTTTTCCTTCATAGTAGCATGTTGTATATAATCTCCTTCGTTTATCCTCAGGTATTTATAGCTTTCTTGTGGGTCAAGCACTTTGATGGTGGTGTCGGTGTCTAATTTAACGGAATCTGTTTGCTTGAGCTTGCCTGTTACAAAAGTTGCTTTAGCACACTGATCAAGGCCAAAATCCATCCCGATGTCATTGCTGAACTCTTTAACAGTTGTTAACAGCCCTACAAGCTCTTCATTATTATTATTATTATTATTGTTGTTGTTGTTGTTGTTGTTGTTGTTGTTGTTGTTGTTGTTGTTATTATTATTTTACACAACAGGTTAGACTGCTCGAAACGAAAAATTCCCATCATCAAGCTACAACAAATAGCTAGATGCCAAGAACTCTCCTAAGTATCATAGCTGTCCCTAATAACACTGTTCTCTGGAGCTGTACTAAGCTAGATTTTATGACTATTTCCTCTATCAATGTGTTCAAATATTTAAGGATAGTTCCCAGTGCACCTATATCTACTGGGATACATTTTATCCGCACATTCCATAGTTCCTGTAATTCAATGGCTAGGTGCTGGTACTTTGCTATTTTTCAAGGTACTCGTAAAAGCTTTCTGAAAGTATTCCTGTTAACTGCTTCTACACTAATGGTAAACAAGTGATTGGTCTATAATTGTTAGCTATATAACCTTTGCTTTTATCTCTCATAGTGATTATTGTTCTTCCTGTAGTCATCCAATTTGGTATTATTCCTCCATTAAGGCAATCTTGAAGTTTCTCTCTCAGCCTCCCATATAAACTACTAAATTTCTTTAGTCAGTAGCCTTGAACTAATTCTGGTCCTGGGTCCTTCCAATTCGGCATTTTTCCTAATTCTTTACTCATTAATGCACAAATTAGTCTTAGATCTCGCTGCTTTTCACTCACTACTTCTTCCCTCACTTTCTTTAGCCATACTGCATCTTCATTATGATTGACTGGCTTATCTTAAATATTAACCCAGAACTTTCTAGCTTCGACTGCATTAAGTATCTCATCTTCAATACTTTCTTCTCCCCTATTAATTTGGTTATAAAATCTCCTCTGGTCTATTCTCTTGATACTGATCTTTTTTTTTCTTCTGATATCCGGAAAGCTTACCTGCTATTGCTATGGCACGCTATTTTAACTCTTCTATAACTGTCCCAAATCCTTTCTCTTTGACTAATTATCTTTTCTCAAGAAATTAAATAAACCCCAGAACGCAACTGGTATTTAATTTATCGACCCTGAATGGATGAAAGGCAAAGTCGACCTCGGCGGAATTTGAACTCAGAACGTAAAGACAGACGAAATACCTCTAAGCGTTTCGCCCGGCGTGCTAACGTTTCTGCCAGCTTGATGCCTTCTCTTATACCTATAGTAAGTCTTCAGTATTGACTTCGTTTCTTTCTTGCATAGCTATCAAAATTTCAGCATATACATATACGCATACATACATACATACATACATACATACATACATATATATATATTCAGAATTTAAGTATTCCAAAAATGTGGACTATTTTATAATTAATATCTTGGAAATTGTACAAGATTAAGGAGTTTCGAATGATTTTTCCCATACTGTTCTAAATGCTAAGCTAATCATTTCAAATTAATATTCAGATATATTTTTCGGGCCTTGTCCCTAAAGTAGAAAAGAATATTCAGATATATTTATATTTACTTACAGTTGTATGAAAATACGAGTAATGGAGAATACGTGTCAACATATATTCATTTTGGTGTATATATCTAAAGGTGGTACGAATGATATATGTTCGTTTACTGTAAATATATGCATGAATAAATATAGGAAGACTTTATTCATGAATAGATATATGAAGGCTTTTTAATCACGTATTAATACATATTAAGAGATGCACTTAAATCTTTGTATTTATAGTATAATAAATGAATCATATAAGTATGGTAGTGAATATATCTATATTGTGGTTTATATAGTAAATATATTTACCATTTTATGCATTATGACAAAAGATTCTCTATAGGTTAGAATTATATGATATAAAGCATACGGATTAAATTGTAATTTGTAAGCCAGTATCTCAGCAATATTTATATGTGTATTTAGTAAAATATGTTCTATTTCTTATATGCTATGTAGGTTAAATCAGATATCATACAAAGGGAGAATATATTTATATACTTCTATATTTAATTTTAACGTATACTTCATGGGTAACTTTGTCTTAATTTTTATCCTTATGTTGTACTTAAAACATATTAGTTTGTATTTCAATTTACACAGAATACAGCATTAGGTAGTATTTACTTAGAAAATACGGTATTGACAACTCGTTCATTTTTCTAAAAGAATATAAAGAATATTTCTACGTAGAAAAATACAATCCTAATCCTATTGTACTTATTATAATCATTTAGCATTTTCTCTTTCAACTTTTCGACGTTTGTTTATCGTTAGATGTTTGCAAATACTTTCATTTACCTGAATTCCTGTCATGATATATTAAGAAGTTTCATTCAATAGCTTTTCTTTTTCAACTCCATTTACTATTTACTTAAAAATACCTTTATATGTAACTTTATATGAAATGTATAGTCTTCTGCTATGAATTCTCATAACTTAGATTTCATATACAACCTCTGTGTGTGTGTATGTGTGTGTGTGTGTGTGTGTGTGTGTGTGTGTGTGTGTGTGTGTGTGTGTGTGTGTGTGTGTGTGTGTGTGTTTGTGTGCGTGTGTGAGTGTATTAACTGTAAATTTTACTCTCTCATATTCTACAATTACTTTGAAATTACAATAGATACCATTGATTTACGTAGTAAATTGTGAGCTGTCGCTCATATGTATTTTGTTAGTTAAATTTCAAATTCGAAGTCCAACACGTCTGGCTTATCCTCCTAGCTACGTATCTGGATTTGTAGTTTATTACTCTACTTATTTAACTGTGGTACAGTATTTTAGTTTATGACTGTGTTTATCCCTTATCCATTTATTTTTAATTTAAAATTTGGTTTTAGTACAAATTCATGTAAGGATTTCGGGAATTATATCAGAGGGTATGATGCTGCGAAGCCGAATGGAAGAGAAGTGCAAGCAGGTAACCAACAAAGACCGTGAAATCATCGAATTCGTGAGACCTGCTCATTAGACAGTATTTTGCTAAGTCAATAGTATACAGTGCCAAGGATGAAACATCAGAGATGAACCTAAGACACATATATTGGGAAGATGGGATTCACATTCAAAAAACTGTTATTACAAGCTCTAACACTTATTTGTCAGCCCCGATAAAAAACGGCTACAGCTTTATCGAAGTTTATATACTCCCTGTGTGAGACAAGTCCTCACAAATTCAAAATTACCCTGGTCGATTGTAGCTAATACTCAACCATACAGGAACGGAAGTTTCAGATCAAAGATGCGGTATGACCTTCGTTTAAGTGAAAAATTGAGAACTTTTACCTAAAACATTAACAGTTTGAACTAAAAACTGAGCTGTTAGCCTCATGAATACACGCGGTTAAGTATATTTCATATAAATATGAACTTACTTGAATTTAGTTTTGGTTCAAGAAAAAAAAACTGTAGGTTTCGAAATGTTTATTTAATGTTTAATTAATATATCTTTTAATATGTGTGTGCGTATCTATGTATACGGGTGTGTATATGCGCATATGTTGCTATATATGTATGCATATTTAATTATGTACATATATGCGTGTATGAGTGTGCATGTCTGTGCGAGCTTACACAGACGCATACAAAATGAACGTGCACATGCACATTCATTGATTTTAAAAACATTAATTAAAAGTATTACATTCAACATTGCTTAAACACAAACACAATTTCATAGGTAGAGTTATTAGAGTGACTTCAATCGTTTGAAGCTTAAGATGTTATTATTACCACGACAACCAGAAATGAAATCAAAAATTTAAAGACAAGCATCCTTCATCAAACTATCATTTCATATTTCAAAAAATATTCAAAGAGTGAATATTTCAAAAGAAAATCTACTTCAGTTTATCAATTGATAATCGGATTTGAGTTACTCTGAGAGCTGGAAAAGGGAGCCTTTCGCGTATAACGTATTAAAGTGTATTAGATGGTTCCGGGTTCAGTCCCACTGCGTGGCACCTTGGGCACGTGTCTTCTGCTATAGCCTCGGGCAGAACAAAGCCTTATGAATGGATTTGGCAGACGAAAACTGAAAGAAGCCCGTCGTATATGTATGTGTGTGTGTGTATATTTTTGTGTGTGTCTGCGTTTGTCCCCCGACCATTGCTTGACAACTGGTATTGGTGTGTTTACGTCCCCGTAACTTAGCGTTTCG
>NC_068989.1:54879618-54886609 GCF_001194135.2 Octopus bimaculoides
ATATATATATATATAATGCTTTTAATTTGTATAGCATGATGCAACTGTTTCCTTGATGGTCAATTGTGGAACATCCAATAAAGAATTTACAAATAATTACAACAGTGAAACGTGCGTAGGAAACAAATGAGATATACTTGTGTTTATCATAATTTCGTATATATGTGTGTGAGAGTGTTTGTGTGTGTATGTATGTATGAATCTATGTATGTTTGCATGTATGCATTAGAGTAATCGGATTTATCTATTTCTCTTCTTGTCTTTCCATATCTCCTAGAATGTCTGTTGCTACCCTAACTTCTCCGACTTCTCTATCTACATAAATCAAGTCACACGTTCCTTATCCAAAAGAATGCATGTGATTTGTTTGAATGCGTGAACAAGACATATGTATAGCCAAACGTACGTCAAAAACTGTAAAGATTTCTGTAGCCAGATGCCTTGGCTCGTTGAACTCTATCTTAAGGGTTATTTTCATAAGCATTTTCCTCATTCTTATAATTTCTATATATTTATATTTAAAAATAAATTTCGTCTGTCATGTGTTATACTTTCCAAATACGTATTCAACTGTGGTTTCACGTCTACATCTGTTCTGCCCTAATTTTTCACCCCAAACGCCTAAGCAATATTGTTTTGATTTACTCGCATCTGGCATTTCATTTGCTTAGCGTTCTTTGACACAGTTCACTTGTTGATAGAATTTTCTTTCATTATTAATAAACATTCTGTTTTGTTTATATTACTTGATCCGATCCACATATCTATTTATTTTCCCTGTCTTCGCCTTAATTCCGTCTATTTTTTAGTTTGCACCCTGTGTGACTTTATTATTATTATTATTATTATTATTATTATTATTATTATTATTATTATTATTATTATGATCATCATCATCATCGTCGTCATCATCATCATCATCGTCATCATCATCATCATTATTATTATCATTATTATTATTATTATTATTATTATTATTATTATTATTATTATTATTATTATTATTGTTATTATTATTATTATTTACGTTGTTGGTTGCTTTGTTTTATACGAGCGGTATTAAGTCTCACCCAGAGAACTCAACTAAGTTGGACATGTTACGATAGGCGTTATTTATGATTGACAATGATATATTCTGGGGAAATGAGACCAGATTCTGGTAACTAAGATTCTGTTAAATTTGTAATAGTTTGAATTCGAAGTACTTGCAAGAGAAACTCGTATGTTATCATCATCATCATCATAATCATTATCAACATTTTTATTACTATTGTTTTAGTATTATTATTATTAACATGTTATTAATATTATTATTATTTGTCTATGCATATATGTATATATTTAAGTATCTATTTCATCTTTTTATTTTTTTACTTGTTTCGGTCTCATTAGACTGCAGCCATATTGGAGCACCACCTTGAAGGGTTTAATGGGAAAAACCACTCACACTTATGCGTTTCTTTTTAAGCCCGGCACTTATTCTAGAGATCTCTTTTTGCCGGACGTCTAAATTTCGGGGCGTAAACAAACCAATACTGGTTGTCAAGGATAGTAGGAGACAAACACACACGCACACACATACATACATACATACATACATACATACATACATACATACATGCATACATACATACATATACGATGGTCTTGTTTCAAGTTTCTTCAAACAGATACAGTCACAAATCTTTGGTCGGCTCAGAGCTATAGCAGAAGTCATTTGCCTGAGCTGTCATGCTGGGAAATTGAACGCGAAAACGTGTAGTTGAGAAGCAAGCTCCGTACCACGCTGCCATGCGCAATTTGACATATATATACATGCATATACATGTATATACATGTATGCAAGTAGGTGTGTACTCACTCACATATATTCGTGCGTTTCGGAAGACACATATTTTTGTTGATATATGCATTGTGCTTCTACTTTTGCGTGAACAAGTTTGTGTATAAGTGTAGACATGCTGGATGAAACGCACCTATTTTGGCTCATATGAACATCCGTATATATCTATATTTATGTGTGTGTGCGTGATTGTGTGTTGGTAGGTGTATGTTCGTATGTATCATATATGTTTGTTTGCTTATGTGTATGTCTGCATGTATTTATGTATGAATGTAGGTATGTATGTCAAGGCATATGACTATTTCTGTTTGTGATTGTACATCATGAAGTAAGATCAGTTATCACGGACATTTCGCACGTTTTAACCGGTGTAGAAAATTTCACTGCAGTCTATGATTGTGGCAGAAGAAACACAAAAGAAAATAGGTTTAGTTTCAACGCACCCACCCACAGCTTTTGAGGTTAACTTCTTCAATTGTCAGGAAATGCAAATAATGTCTCAGGTTTTCCCTAAGCTATACACAATGACTTTTGTTTTTCTACAACAATAATAGCAAAAATAATGATAATGGTATGATCAGATATCTAAGTTACTCATGAGGCAACGCATTGTTTGAGGGTGTTTTTGTTGTTGCTCTGAGCGGGGAGGAATAGTAGATTATATCGAACGTTGGATGGTACTTTATAGTATCGACCTGTGAGAGAATTAAAAGCATAGTCGAACTCAATGAGATTTGAACTCAGAATATGACTAAATACCTCAAGACATCTATCAGGTGTGCCATAATTTCTGCCAAATCCCCGCTTGTCAGTAATAACTGTTTCTCCTATAGATACAATGCCTGACATTTTGGGGGAGATGGTAAGTCGATTACATCGACGTTCAGAGCTCAGCTGGGCCACAAAAGGATGAAAGGCAAAGTCGACCTCGGTGGAATTTGAACTCAAAAAGGAGAGCCAGATGAAATGCTGCTAAGCATTTTGCCCGGCGCGCTAACGACTTTGCCAGCTCGCTTTCGTAACTAATAATCATTTCTAATATAGGTACAAGGCCTGAAATTTATGGGTTGAGGCGCAAGTCGATTACATCGACTCCAATCCTCAGCTGTTACTTATTTTACCAACACCGAAAGAATGAAAGGTGGAATTTGAACCTAAAGGCAGACGAAATGTCGCTAAGCATTTTTACCCGGCGTACTAACGATTTTAGCAGTTTACCACTTTAACTCTTGTCGTGTAATAATGGTTTCAAATTTTGGCACGAGGCCAGCTAGTTGAGAGGATTGGGTTAAGTTGGTTGCATTGACCCTAGTGCTCAAATAATATGTATTTTATTGATCCCGAAATGAAGAAATGCAAAGTCGGCCTCGTCGGAATTTGAACTCAGAAGATAAATGACGAACGAAATGCCGCTAAGTATTTAGACTGACGTGCGAACGATTCTGCTAGCTCACCGCCTTAACTCATCTTAGTTATATTAAAATCTAACGTACGTCTTGGGGTTTGAGTTTTGGTGGAGGTCGTAGCGACCCACGAATTTGATAAGTAGTTTGTTTTAAAAAAACATGGGAGGATACTTGGTAAAGTCAATGCTGAGTATTTTGTCCGACGCAGTTACTACTCTAATAATATACCAGCCTTAAGGATGATGATAATTTGAAAAATCGGCGAAAAAGCCATATATTTTTGCTGTAATGTACAGCCGATTATAGTCTCAGCATTAATTCATTATTATTATCACTTGTGATGATCCTATAGGGCTCTCAAACCACCGCAATTCTGTCTAGTACTCAATGCAAACACACACACACACACACACACACACAAGTAGTCACATACATATACTGAAATTACATGTACATATATGTATCGCGTTGGTGAATAAAATTATTGCGGATCTTTTTCAACAAATTTTATTTAACAAAAATAATAAATAACAATATGTCACAAAAATATCTTTAAATGATTATTCCGGAGCATATTCACTATCTACTTCAATTTCAGCTTCCCATTTGCTTGGCAGACGGTCAGACCGTCATTTAAAGATGTTTTTGTTAAATATTGTGATTCTTTTTCTTGAATACAATTTGTTGATAAAAAAGCCGCAATAATTATGCACCAATCCAATATATAAGTGTATATATATATATATATATATATATATATATATATATTAGCATATATATATAAATATGCTAATATCGGCATGAAACTAATGGTAGCCTTGTTAACCGACAAATATAAAAAATACATTACGTGTGTGTGTACGTATATGTAGATAGCAATCACACTAAACAATGAAAATAATGTTGTTACATAACTTTAATCAAGGTTACAATCGTTTCGAATATCTAGCGAGACAGTTTCATCACAATGTTTGTTCGCATAATTAATCAAGTAGTTAATTAATTAATTAATTAATTAATAGGATAATTAGCCTTCAATCATTATCATCAGACTCTAAAGTTATTGTATTCTTATACACACACACTCTCTCAGATACATACACACACACGCATATATACATACATATACACGCGCGCACGCGCGCACGCACACACACACACACACACACACACACACACACATATACGCGCACCTGAATGTGTTAGTGCTAGTTTATGTCTATGTGTGTGAGTTTTCCTAGTGTGTGTGTGTGTGTGTTTGCGTGTGTGTATGTGTGCGTGTGAGTATGTATGTGTGTGCGAGCGTGTGCGTGAGCATTTGTGTTATTTATTGGAAACTGTAACTTCATAAATCACAATCCTAAAGTTTTTAATCGTCAAACTTTCAAACGTTAAAGAAAAAAAAAACACAAACAGAACATGAAATTTGCTACATGTTGTGCATAGAGAAAATTACTGCCTGAACGATACAACGAACGCTGATTGGTTGTCATGGAAAACAAAGAAATATTATAGGTCACCTATGTAATCGTCGTTTGAAAAATGATGGAACGTTTGGCACTTACCATGGCAGAGATAATCTATATAAAGCATTTTGTTAGACATAAGAAATTAGTATACATATAAAAAATTATAATTATGTTGGCATTTGTATGCGTGTAAAATATAATAATACTTCGAGAAAAATCTCTCATAGTCATTGTATGCAAAATTGGCAATAGAAAAAATTATTTTTCAGCTATGGGGAATTTCGCAGTTTTAATCAACTATTTAGAAGTACCTAAATATGAAATAAAAATTTGGAAAAATGTTTATAGGAAGCAAGATAATTATAACATTTATTTGATATATTGGTTTCAAATTTTGAGACAAGTCCAGTAATTTCAGGAGAGTGATAAGTTTATTACATCGACCCCAGTTTTCGACTGTACTTATTTTATTGACCCCGAAACATAAAACGCAATGTCGACATCAGCAGTATTTTAACTCAATATTTATTTAATACATTGTCATCACTAATAATATGGCTTGCTCACCCAGTCTGCTTTTAGGTTAAATCTTCAGTCAGTCTATTTTTCCTAATCTTAAGTTCTAATTTCCCACCACGCCATAAATATTACCCCATCTTCGACAATTCTGCTATTAAGATCTCGTACTCCACAACTCCGAACTTGCGATCTATAAAAAGGCGCAATGAACGATACATCAGGGCTCCACCCTAAACGATTGATACTAACATTATAAGCTTCGAGAATCTTACGCGCTTTAACAATGGTGACGTTAGTACCATTGCCCCTAGTACTTGTAAACTGTAACACTTGTGACTACGGTGATGCCCCCTCTCAGCTCCATTCTAGAAATGATAACACCTCTGGTCCTAGTGAGTGTATGAACAGGCATAGGATAGGGTAGCCCAGAGGTAGTGGAAAAACTTGTAATTGTTTGGGCTCCCAATAAGTATCGGGTCATAACCCAAAGCTCCCAACAGGGTGGGGTCTACGTTGGCAGCATTGATTTGAAAATCAATGCCGCTACCGGGCTCACTTGTGCGCATTCTCAAATAATGCCTCTAAACTCTCCACTTCCTTAGCTACATAATATATACACCACCTCAAGTTCCAGGACACTTCCTATACCTTATGCTGGTCCGTAGTTTGTGAGGCTACACAGTATAACGCTAATCATCGCGTTTGTAATTTATGTTGCAGGAAATCGCTCGCTATTCTAGGCCAATGGGTTCTCTTCTTGTATAAACATAAGTTTCCTTCCGCATTTGCTCATTATTTAAAGTCTTTATAATTTCTCCTAACTGTAGCTAAATCTCTTTACCTATTGAACTATGCAAGCACCATTTTACTTTTTCCTTATAAAATATTCTCTTTCTCTCAACTTTTCTCCTCCGTTACAACATCCCAGCTCCACTTCCAGTCTTTTTTCCTGCTCATTTGATATTCTTGATTTATAGACAACATATTCCCAATATGAAATAGTGTACATTTAAACACAAGAGAAAACTACCTTAAAAGAAACTGCTTGTAGAAAGTAGTTTTCTCTTGTTTAAAAGTACACTATTTTATATATATATATATATGGGCGTACATACACTTTGGTCTCTTATATGTAAGTATATATTTATCTAAATCTTGTTCGACTCTATTCTTTTATTCTTTCCTTCTTTCTATCAGCCCTTTCACGCTTACTTCGTTCATTCCACTCTTCGTTCTTCCATTCCCCCTCTCTCACATTTAATTGCCTTCTCTTCATGCTCACTTTCCCTTCTCTTTTCACTTCACTGTGTTCCTGTCATTTTTTCTCACCCCTCCTTATTTCTTCTGTCCCTCTGCCTCTACCTTTCTCTCTTCTCTCCCCACGTGACTGGTATTCGACCAAGCTTGACCTTTCTTTCTTGGTTCGGCCATGCCCGTGCAACATCTATATTCTTCCTGGTGCCTGTGAAAACTTGTATTCCTGCCGTAAGGCTTAATTTCCACGCAAGCCAGCTTAAATTAATTCGTCCTTTGTCGGAAGACACCTGTTGTTATGTCCTGTTCTTTGTATTTGTATAACTTTCTCCGTTTTTTCCGTCCTTGTTTTCGTATACATTCGCTGCTTTCTTCCAAGGAATCTAATGCTCTTAGCTTAGTTTTTCCTTGGGCCTGGCCAGATTGGAGCAATCTCGAGTATAACCAGCCGAAATTGCAAAGATAATCTGGAACTCGACCGAGGAAAGAAAACTGTAAAT
>NC_068989.1:54889246-54890623 GCF_001194135.2 Octopus bimaculoides
GTACCGGGTTAATATGGTAGCGTCCTGTCGATAATAGTCCACTTGATGCTGCGTGTTTCGTCTGAGAGTTCAAGAAATCTCCAGAGAAAGTGCGAGAGAAGTGGAGTTCTCCCTGTCCCTGGATCTAATTGAATGCAAGTGCTGGGAATAATTTCCCTTGAAGTCATTGGCTGTCATGCCTCTGTAGTGCCTAGTAATACCATCGGATAGTGTAGGGGTGGCTCTGTATACCACAGCACTTGAGAGGCAGGATCCTGTTAGAGGGCAGGTGGTTGGGGTTAGGGAGGTGTGGGTGCGCTTTTACGGCTGTTGATGCGTGCGATGTTAGATGCGATATTGTCTAAGCAAGAGTAGCTTAACTTAACATTATGGGGGTTGAAGAGTTTGTAATACTTATGGCCTTTAGGAAAATGTTTCTTTATTAACGACAGGAAGCCCTTAGCTATGTTGGTAGATACTTCTATGTTAAATGAGGTGGGATCATACCAGATTATATACACACATATATATATGCACACATATATGTATGTATGTATGTACGCACGTATGTATTTATGTACATATGTATGCATAATGGATACAGTGGCATTAGCACACATGGACAATAGAGAAATTTGCAGAAGAAACATACATGCTCAAATATGATACCCTCATCAGCCGTCAATTGGAGAATCATCACAATTTTGACCTGTCAGAGAGCTGTAGAGATTTTCACTCAGCAACTGATGAAGGAATTTGACTTATGGACGTTTGCTTGTGCTGCAAATTCCTTTGCTTTCTCTGCCTGCTACTTTCTCTAACATTTTTTGTAATGCAACATAGTTTTCCTTACACACAGACACACAGACACATACACACACACGCACGCACGCACACACAGACACAATCGTACATTCACACGCAACTTCGTGCACACACACATACATATATATAAATAAATAAATGCTTTATATATTTACATTCATGTAAATGTATGCATATATGCATACACAGATATATACAAACGCAGACATACACACGAACACACTTACATATACATACATAAATACATACGTGTGCGTAGAAAAAACGCGTTTTGTGTGGTCGACCCAAAACAAAGAGATTGTAGTGTGTTAGAAACTGTACTTTGGACACAGATTTTTATCTTTTCTTAACTAACAAAACAAAGAATCACAGCGCTTTGTTTGTCTTTATTCCGTTTTTCTCTTTTGACAGATTTGTAGTTTAGGCGCTGCTGGTGATGTTGGTTTTGTTGTTGTTGATGGTGTTGTTGTTGGTGGTGGTGGTGGTGGTGGTGGTGGTGGTGTTGTGATTGCGGTGTTCCAATTTCGCTTCGTTTCGGTTCAGTTTATTATTGTTTATGTAATAGCTTTAATT
>NC_068989.1:54891301-54900044 GCF_001194135.2 Octopus bimaculoides
ATATATATATATATATACATATATATGAGCATATGCGTAAATACGTGTGAGATTCTTGGCCTGTATTATTCTACGAGAGACGCGCATTTGCTTCTAGTAATGTACGTGTGTATATGTATGTGTATATGTTTATATATATGTATGCACGTATATATATATATGTATATATACACACACACATACACATATATATATGCATACATACATATATGTGTGTGTGTGTGCGTGTGTGTGTGTGTGTGTGTGTGCGCGTGTGTGTGTGTGTGTGTCTGCATGTATTTATACATATATTATAAACAGCCATTTAAATGTGCATTCACAAACAGATAGCAATTGAAAGTATGGACATATATGTGTGCGCTGTGTGTACGTGTGTTTGTAGTGAGTTTGTATGTACATATGTACATGCGTGTATGATCAGTCACGTACAATTTCTAAGCATATACTTTTATAAACATGAACACACTTGAATGGTTAAATATATACCAATGTTAATGTATATTTCGTATACATGTGACCAGAAAAAGTTAGTACACGTATATACTTATGACATAATTGAAAACATACATATACACAATGGGCATGTGTTTACATACACACACACATATATATATGTATATATATATATATGTGTGTGTGTGTGTGTGTGTGTGTGTACTCAGGAACACACACCTATACACTCACACATAGGAATATATTGTCTCAACAGATTTTTACAAAATATATATCTGCATTTGCGTATATGTGTGCGCGTCTGTGTGTGTTCTGTGAGTGCGTGTGTGTATGTATGTGTGCATATATATATACACACGCATATATCTATCTATCTTTATATATATATATATATATATATACATACCAATATATGCATGTATATATGTATATATATATATATAGCAATAGAGAGATAGGTGTATGTATGTATAAATACATATAAGTATCTTCACATAACCACAGACTCACACAAACACATACATACATACATACATACATACATACATACACAGACATTTTTATAAGTGACATGCATATTATCATTTCCTTCTCGCATCTCCCTCCTACCTCTTTAAATACCTCTTTAAATATATGTGTGTGCACGAACATTTATTTGTTTAAAGCTCTATGTTATTGTACGTACATATATCTTTATCTCTATCTATCCATCTATATGTATGTGTGTATGTGTGTGTGTGTATGTGTGTGTGTGTATGTATGCCGTGTATATTGGTATATATGCATGTGTGGGTACTGGAGTGTGTGATTTCATCTTTACATGTATGTGAGTGTGTGACTGAGAAAGTGTTTGTGTGTTGTGTGTTGGTTTGTGTGTTTGTATAAGTAATGTTTAATGTAATATACATACTGCTTGTCTGTTTTAAATGTCTTTCAAAACAATTGCCTTTGCTTTCATGTAAAAATATTCTATACAAAATGGTCACCTGTAGCTTAGAGGAAGTGAAGCGGAGCGGAGTGCGATTGAAACATCAGCTCAGGATTTGCATAGACTGTTCTATTATTTTTAAAATATCATTAAACATGCTGCAAGGTCAGATTTGTTGCTCGACATATACAAAAGAAAACGTTTCAGATACCAGTTCGAGGACAGATAAGAAACTGAAAGACAACATTTTATGCTTTCTTGCTAACAGTTTCTTATGTTATCAGCAATTATCTATTTATTTATTTTATTATAATTTTTTTTTTTTTTTTTAGAAACTAAGCAGCGAATTGACAGAGTTCTCAGAAGCCTGGACTAAGTGGTTTGCATTATATATTCCGGCGTTTTGTGTTGAGTTCGAATTTCACGGAGGTCGACTTCACTTTTTACCCTTGCTAAGCCGATAAAATAAATTAGTAGTGTGGTGGTTAGGATGCTGCACTCACGCTCGCTAGATCGTGGTTTCGATTCCCGTACCATGGTGGGAAGATGCGTTATGTTCTTGAGCAAAACATTTCAATTTCATGTTGTGCTAGTTAACTCAGCAGTAAATGGGTAACCACGTGACGGATGGAAATGTTGCGATCCTGGTTATTTGTACATTATAGAAAGCTGGGTAATCGACCCTATGAGGCCAAGAACCGAAGCGGTAATGTCCAGAAGATAATGATGAAGATGAGGATGACGACGACGACGATGATGATGACGGGTATGTAGTGAACTGGCGGACATGTCAAAACATCAAAAGGGCTTTATGTTATTTGTTCCCTCTTTCTGAGTTCAAAACCTACCGTGGTTCACTTCGGAGCGAAAATTAATTTGTCGCCCGGTTAAATACTTTCCCGCCCCCTAAACGTTTGAAGCCTCCATCGAAATGTGCTCTATTCCAAGTATTCGGGATAGGTCTCCGGTTTGAGAATAATTTCCTCACCTCTCTTTCCTTCATTCTCAATAGTGTCGAAGTCCCTGAACAGAACCATGGACAGAGCCATGGACACTGGCTAAAATATAAAAATGCAGTTGCTACTGAGAAAGGAACCAACGCCGAAACCATGACACTGTAGAGGAAATGCATAGCAACAGAGGATAGTGGGATGGGGTTTCATCCTGATGTAGTTGTAAAAGGGCCACAAATCTCCTTAGCCTATTTTGACTGTTAATTCATTTGGACATTGATTTCGATAATAACATTAGGATATAGAAAAAATAAGGACATGCGTAGTTCTGTTTTTAAGAAATTCGCTCTGCAAGTTCATTTGCACTGCGTGACATCACGTTCACGTGTCTTCTACGGTGTCATCTCTCTCTGTCTCTCTTTCTCTCTTTCTTCCCCTCTCCCTAACACCTTCTCTCTCTCCCTCTCTCTCTCTCTCTCTCTCTCTTTCTCTCTCTCTCTCTCTCTCTCTCTCTCTCTCTCTCTCTCTCTCTCTCTCTCTCTCTCTCTCTCTCTCTCTCTCTCTCTCTCTCTTTATCTCTCTTCCACCAAAAAGAGCATTGCAGAGTTGATATTAATTAGTGTCGGGACCTATGAGATGGAAGCAATATGGATAACGAAAGAAGGAAAGACAAGAGAGACGGGTGTGTTGAGTGGCTGTGACACAAAAGGAGCCACCTCGGAGGAGCGGTGCCACAGGAGTCGCTGCAAAAATGACAAAACTGGAAGTCATGTTTGTGATATGCATCCACCTGTGTTACGAAATACTTCAACAGTAAGCGTCACTAATACAGCTATACATGTTTAATAGATAACATACTATATTCTAGATCTTATACTTAAAACAAGTCGAGCTTGTTTTTGAAAGATGTTTTCATTACTAATACTTTACAAATATTGATTTCAAATTTTGACACAAAAAGAAGAAGATAAGTCGATAACATCGACCACAGTCTTCAACTGGTTCTTACTTTATCGACCTCGAGGGGGCCAGTCGATTAGATTGACCCCAGTACGCAACTGGTACTTAATTTATCGAAACGATGAAAAGTAGAGTCGACCTCAGCGGAATTTGAACTCAGAACGTAAAGACAGATGAAATACCGCTAAGCATTTCGTCCGACAACCTAACGATTCTGTCAGATCGCTGCCTTAATACTCTGCAAATATTTATTCACTCACGCTATATATTCACCCTTTGTCCCTGCTACAATTAAACTACTACTACTACTACTACTACTACTACTACTACTACTACTACTACTACTACTATAACGACATTTGTTTATCTGAGCATTATCTGGCGGTGAGTTGGCAAAATCGTTAGCACGCCGGACAAAATGCTTTGCGGCATTTCGTCCGTCTTTACGTTCTGCGTTCAAATTCTGCCGGGGTTAACTTCACCGTTCTAGCCTTTCGAGGGCGATAAAGTAAGTACCAGTTGAACACTGGGGTTGATGTAATCGACTTAGTCGCCTTCCTCAAAATTACTGGCCTTGTGCCAAAATTTGAAACCATTATTAATCATGTATCAATACCTATTCACTTCATGTTACTTTTTTCTTTTATCTCTTCGCATTATTTAATTACAGCCTTTTTCGTACAGGCTCATAGGGTGCGGGTTACATTCGATAAAATAAAGTACCAGCCAAGTGCTAGGGTCGATACGATTTTGTATCTTTATTGTAAGGTAGCCACAACGTACATTAAATTATGAAAGAAAAATATTTCGTTATCTGGTCAAGGATAAGAGCAAGTTTATTGTGATATGATTCAAACAACTGGAATGTTCACCTAAGGTACCAACTGTAAGAACCAAATCATTATATTACAGTTAATACGTTCTCTTTTAGTACTAAACAACCTCAATGATTGATAATTATTTTTTTCCATTAAACTTCAAAATCTGTACCTTGCAAAGAAAAAGTGAATTGAAACACAAAAGAGCAAAAACAAGCTCGAAAGATGCTTTTGTTTAGTGTTTGTTTTGTATAAAATCTTATTTCGATGTGAAGTTACTGAAACATGACTCATTAGTTCGGGAATTATACGCCTAGGTGGAGTGAACATTGATTCATATAAATATCTGTGTCTCACAGCATATAAATTTGACTATATCAGTGCAGTATCGTATAGTTAAGAAGTTCCGTTCGCATTCAGGTTTTATTCTGTTGTGACGAACCTTAGGCAGGTGTCTTCCACAATAAGTTCGAGTTGACGTGAGGCCTGTGAAATAAAACTAAGTAGGTGGAAACTTTGTAGGAGGCAACAACATGCGCTGTAATTATGATTCTGGTACTCATTTTTCCTCCCATAGCATATTTGCCAAATTACCTTTAGCTGAAGATTTCACTAAGAATACAACTATCTGTGAAATACTAATCTACCTTAACTATAAAACGATTTGTTGGTATTTACACCGTGTGGGAGCAACGGAAACATTCCTTAGTCAAGATCGAAGATCCTGTCTTCAAGCCCTTGTCAGCTTTCTGAGCTTTATGCGATGGATGATATGATTGTCTTCCTTGAACAAGGCGATGTGCTGAAAGAATCGTTAGCGTGTTGGAGAAAATGCTCAGCGGCATTTCTTCTGTTCTGAGTTCAAATGTCACGGAGCTCAATTTTTCCTTTCATATATTCGGGATCGCTAAAATAAAAACCAGTTGAAAAGTAGGTCGATATAATCAACCTACTCCTCCTTTAAAATTGCCGGCTTCTGTATGCATCGCAGTTTGAAACTATTAATGTTTCCTATGAATAATTATAAATCAGATATTACGGAGATACAAGGACAGGCGAGAATACCAAAGAACGCTCTTAGAAAAGAAATCTCGGTGTAGTGATTTAGATTATTGGTTTAGATTAATACATGGTTGACAAAGAAATTAGGGGATATAAGTATAAGTTGTTACCGAGAAGGGGTAGCTGTGCGAGCGGCCAACTCAGAAGAGTAGAGAGAATTTATCTGTAGTAGAAAAGATGGAGAGATGAAACAGTATACCTTTGGGTCAAAGTGCATCTGAAAATTTCGAGCTAATCAGTCGGGTTGTTATTATTTTATGCAGTCTAGAATAGCCAGCTGGTACAATCGGTAGAGCGTCAGATGAAATACTTAGAGGTTCTAATTCTGACGTTCTGAGTTCAAATTCTGCCGAGGTCAACTTTGCTTTTTCATTCTTCTGAAATCAATAAAAAAAAAGTAGCAGTCAAGGGAAGTGGCCTGACTGAAACATCAGAGCGTCGGAGAAGACGCGACGTAGTATTCATTCTGGTTCTTCGCCTCCTGTGTTTGAATCCCACCGTGGCTTACTTCGGTTGTATGCTTAATCCATCACCCAGCTTAACACGACCTCGTGGCCCTTGATCTCCTCTATCTATGGTTACTGTGTTGCAGGCATTTGGACCAGGTATCTGATTTGGGGATAATCTTCTTTCTCCTTCCCTCCAACTTATGCCGCCCGAAACCATGTAAAATGTCACGGGCATTGCAAGTCGATGCCAGCTAAAAGTAAAACTAAAAGGACCTACTGTATAATGATGGCCCTCTCTCATATAGGAACAGTGTTCAATTGTGAATATCATTTTAAGTTTTGTAGACCTTTAGCAGTGGTTATGCTTTGAAGTATTTTTCTGTATATTTAAAGAAATACAATTTTGAAGGTGACGTGGAAATGACGAAGCATAGGTATGTAGTGATCTTGAAGGTTTGAGTTCAGTACAGTTCATGTTGCAGTAGGAAAATGTGTTACTGTTTTCATGACCTGAGTAGTCATTGAGAGATGTTTTTGTGAGTTTCTCTTCATTGGTAGAATTTTCCATGTTATTGGGTTGGTCTTCTTGTAGTCAGTTTGTAAAGCCATCGGATATTTTCTCTCTATATACCTTTCCTATCTTGCTAGAAAGATAGAAAATCTGTAAAAATTGTATTAGTCTTATTGAAGGTGCAACTTAGGTACTTAAATCTGAACAAATGTTTATCAAAATAAATCCAGGTAAGGGTCAGACAATTAAATTTTTCGTTGTTAAATGTAATGTTGTAATGAATATTATATAGGACGAACAGAATTAACTTTGAGAAAACGATGATTGTACATGTACAATTGTCACGATATTCAAGTATGGAAAATATCCGTTAGAAAATACTTGGGCATATGTGCAGCACATATGTCCGAAGTCTTCCATTCTATCAATGCGCTCACAATATTACTGAACAAATGCGAAAGACGAAAGAAAGTAGATTTATTAACAAAAATAGAAATCGTATCTAAACAGAATTTGCGATGCAACATCAATCGACGTTTAAATTGCTCGTTGCAAACAAATAAGCAAAAGGCATCATTACTTTGATCAGCCCTTAATACTATGATTACTACAATAATTGTGAAACAGGTAAAGAAACTAAAGAAAATTCAGTTTATTTTCCTTTCTAAATCTCTACTTGGGTGAAAAATTTCGTTACGTGTGTGTGTGTGTGTGTGTGTGTATTCGCTGCATTTCGTACTACAAATTTCTTTTTATTGCACAATATATTTTAGCACGTATTCACAATCGCAGCTTTGTCACGTGTGTTTGCCTATATGGATGTGAAAGACCTATTATGATTATGACTCGCAAGGCAATCAATTGCTAAATACATCTGATAAAAATATAGAGGGAATGGTCAAAAGCATTTGGACTATGATTACGAATACATATCGTTTACACCAGATTGTTTCATGAGGAAATGTAAGTGTTGGTTCTTTTTTCGAAATGTTGATATATACAGTATGACATCAACCACTAGACATGATGTATTGACAATAGTTCGGAAAATGCTCGCTCTAGAAGGGCTTTTCACTATAGAAGAACTGTCCAGAGTAGCTTTGTCCAATAATGGAACTTAATTTATTTCTGAGTGTGAGAAGTTTTGCTGACAAATGGACATTCGGCATTGGACTTCGATTATTTTTTACTCTGCTTCAAATGATGAGGCAGACGCTTCGTTCGAAAATCTTGCCATGAAAACCGTTAATTTCTAAAAGGATAGTCAATTTTTAAATTCTAATATCATTCATCACCTTATCCTGCACCGGACGGGGAAATGCCGGAAAAAGGAATGTACTGTCTATAACCACGAACGAATGTCATTTTCATTACAGATAAACTGTAACCAAATGTAGAACATACAAGCAGTTCCTATTAGTTATAAATTGACCAAAAAATATTTGTCTGTGATTAATATGGTCACATTAAATGGATTTCCGGAAAAATCATTACGAAAAACAATAAGGTTCTATGGTATACCTGATCCAAACACATAAGGGTCAACGGAATTGGGATCAAGATCAAACTCAGTAAATGGAATATGCTGTATTTCTGATGATCAGATGCACATCGAACACATTCAGTGATTGGTTGTTGCAACAAAACTATTTCCCACTACCGTTGCCACCAAGTGCCGGTCGTAATCTGCCGTTATTGCCAGACCGACAGTTCATACACCTCTACAGATTCTATTAGGCTGCAACAACCACGGATCAGATACTCACCATGAACAATTTACTGCGTTTTATAATTTTGGTAATTATTTATCCTTAATTATCAGAACAAACTGTTAAAGAGAACACTGCTGTTTTTTGTGCAAATTATATTTTTATTGCTCATTGAATTTTACAAGGTGCATGTTTGTCACATGAGTCTCACCTATAAATATCTACGACACAGCCTTATAAAATGCCATCAGTTGAATACAATGAGATTGATTAATATGTACGTTGCAGTCAAGTATTTACTTGTTTGGTTGTGGGGAAGGCATAAGTTTCCAGAAAAATTCATTGGTCTCTTAAAGATTTGAAAATTCAAGTAAAACACATAACATAACAGTGTTATACAAGCAGAGCACGTAGGTGTTACAAGTTTCTTATTTGTTGTTACGTCAACACACACACACAAATACACACACATACACGCACGGACACACACATATACATATATACACACACATATATACATATATATACATATATATACATATATATACATATATAGGCGCAGGAGTGACTGTGTGGTAAGTAGCTTGCTTACCAACCACATGGTTCCGGGTTCAGTACCACTGCGTGGCACCTCGGGCAGGTGTCTTCTACTATAGCCTCGGGTCGACCAAAGCCTTGTCAGTGGATTTGGTAGACGGAAACTGATTCGCCTTTATATATTTAATCCTTTATATTGAACACTCAATATTTCATCTATTCAATAAGACATATTCCATATATTCAATAAGACATTCAATACTTTATTTCATTGTACCATCCATTTTTATATTGTATATTCCATATTCTATATCCCACATTAATTTTACAAGAATATAAATAAAACATAAAAAACAGAGTTGG
>NC_068989.1:54900291-54901273 GCF_001194135.2 Octopus bimaculoides
TATATATATATATATATATATATATATATATATATCATTACATACACACATACACACACAAAGACATGTACAAGAAGTCAATTGTAAAACACGAAAGTCCAAGGTATCTTCATTGATATTGGTTTCAAATGTTGTAACAAGGCCAACAATTTCTGCTGAGTGGGTAAGTCGATTACATCAACACTAGTACTTAACTAGTATTTATATTATCCGCAGTGTATTATGTACACTCGAGGAGAATTGTGTGTTTGTGTGCAATGGGGCATTTATCAATTTTCTGCTATACAATGTTCTAAACTAATTTGTAAAATAGTGTTGTTTATATTTAATCTACAGGAGCATCGCCTTGTAAGGATTTAGTCGAACAAATCGACCTTAGTGCTTATTTTAAAACCTGGTATATGTTTATCACACTCTGTTGCTGAACCGCTAATTTTTCATGGATGTAAACAAACCAACACTGGTTGTCAAGCAGCGGATGAGACTAACACAGATACGACAGGCTTCCACTTACTTTTCGCCGATCAAATTCATTCACAAGGCATTGGTCGCTCAGGAGATATAGTAGAAGATACTTGCCCCAGCTGCTGCGCAGAGGTACTGAACCCGAAACGACATGGCTGGAAAGCTAGCTTCTTGATCAAACAGTCATACTTCCTGACGTTTTTGTTTTCAGTTACAGTGTATACTTTGTATAATATTATCCAATGCTTCCTTCTCTAGGGTTAGAAAGTATTTGAAGCAAATTTTCCTTCTAATCTTTTACTCATTTGACTGCGGCCATGCCTTTAGTCGAACAAATCAACGCCAGGACTTATTGTTTGTAAGCCTAGTACTTATTCTATCGATATTTTTATGCGGATCCGCTAAGTAAACACACCAGCATCGGTTGTCTAGCGATTGCGGGGTGGGGGACAAACACAGACACACTTACACACACACACACATCTACATATATATATATACATATATATATATACAT
>NC_068989.1:54904135-54915854 GCF_001194135.2 Octopus bimaculoides
TATATATACACACACACACATGCAAAGCATCGATTAAAGTAAAGAGTAAAGAAGCAAAACAGTTGACATTACTGGAGAAAAAACATTTAATTTAGATAGAGAATATAAACAGAAGGTCAATATTCCGAAGCATTAGGCCTCTTATTCAATACCTATTCAAGATTAAGCAAAATCTTTTTTCATCGCTATTACCACTGAAGTCTGGTAAATTTGGGGGTGGGGAAGTGGCACCAACAAAAGGCGATTAGTTGATTATGACTTTCTTGATTAAATTAACCGAAATATCTATTTTTCCGTACCGAAAGCGCGATTAATACTTGCTCAGCGGGAATTTATATTGTATGAATCATTATTTCTAAGAAAGTTGATTATGTGGCTGGGTTACTAGAGCAACAATGGATATTTATTGCGATATCTAGATGCGGCTCTTTACGTTCTGAGTTCAAATCATTCGTGGACTGATTTTGATTTCATCCTTCCATGGGTCGATACAATAATGTTATCTAGCATAGACAGACAGTCACAATAAGTGACCTTGTGTCTATGACAGTGAACATTATTTCTAATTCAGTGTGACGGAAAATAGGCGCAGCTGTTTATACAGCATTAAAGAAAAACTAAAGTCGCGCTCTAAATCATTTAATGCTCACCAGAGCATAACGGTTTATCATATGACGCATGTCTGAGATACGTCCGCTTGCTAGATTGTATAGGTATGTATGTATGTAGGAATGTAGCTATGTAGGTGTTATGTATGTTTATGTACGTGACTGTGAGTGATATGTGTGTGTGCAATATTGTAAGCGTATATTTATATCAAGATTCAATTTAAGAACTCACACAGATGAAAAATCCTTTCTGATTCAAAGGATAAAACGGGAAGTTCTGTGTTTTGACGTGCACGCTTTTTCCTTGAGTAGAGGTGACGTAAGTGAAACAGTTCACGCTGCGAATAAATAAATAATAAATATGTTAGAATCATCTGATTGTGGGGTTGGATATAGGTCATGGACTCGGTTCACCAAGAACTTACTAGTTAAACCCGCAATACACCACACCTAAAGTAATTTTCTTGTGAGAATACGTGTCTTTGTATATAATTTAATATACAAAGATACTGAGAAATTATTCAGAAAATTACGTATATAACCGAGTTTTTATCAATAAGCTCTTACGCTTTGCTAGTTTTTCTGCTTAAACAAATTTCATTTTTGTTTGGTGAGTTTGTTGTTTTTAAGGACAAAAAAAAAGAACCTTGATTTTTAATTCACATCTGCAAACGTAAAGAAACATTTGCTTTTAATTTGGTTTAAATTATAAAATAACGATTTTGAAACAAAGTTTTGCTCTTTATCCCCTCTCTCCCTCTGTCTATCTCTCTCTCTGTCTACTTATTTTATAACATAATTATCCAGTTATAAATGTGTAGTGCTAGTTTTCAGACGGCATGAAATTAAACGACTTTTTTAAACATATTTATTGCGTTTGGATATAAAATGTTTACTTTAGAATTGAGAGGAAAGCATTTATCAACTATCATTGCTCTAAGCTAAACAGCAATACTTCCAGTGACTACTATTACATCTTTAATTAAACATCCTCTACTATTGCTGCTACTATTAATACTACTGCTACAACTACTACTACTACTACTACTAGTACTACTACTACCACTACTACTATTATTAATACTACTACTAATAATAATGGTTTCAAATTTTGCCACAAGAACAGCGATTTGTGTGGAGAGAATAAGTCAATTACATCGATTCCAGTGTTTCCCGGGTACTTAATTTATCGACCCCGAAAGGATCAAAGGCAAATTCGACCCCGGTGGAATTTGAACTCAGAACATGAAGACGAAGTACAGCTAACAATTTCGTCTGGCGAGCTAACGATTCTGCCAGTTCGCCGCCTTAATTATAATAATAATTGTAATAATAATAGTAATAATAATAATAATAATAATAATAATAATAATAATAATAATGGCTTCAAATTTTGCCACTAGGACAGCAATTTGTGGGGAGGGGATGAGTTGATTACATCGACGCCTGTGTTCAAACGGTACTTAATTTATCGACCTCCAAAGGATGCAAGGCAAAGACAACCTCGGCAGAATTTGGACTCAAAATGTGGTGACAGGTGAAATACCGCTAAGCATTTCGTCCAGCGCGCAAGCGATTCTGCGAGCTCGCCGCCTTATATAATAATAATAATAATAATAATAATAATAATAATAATAATAATAATAATAATATATTTATATCTAGATTCATTTTAAGGGACCTTTTGAGCGGGATGGGCTACTCGACCTGAAGAAAATTCTAACTAGGCCCCACCTGCGAGGTCATGCGCTGTTTATCTTGATATGAGATCACCATGTCGCGCACATATGGTTGTGATACATGTGCTTGGTGTACCCTTATCGGTTTGGTAGTCATGATGAGTATATTGGGCTTCGTATATTTTACCCCAGTGTCACTTCGTTGGCATGCACTGCTCTCTCACTCAATAATAATAATAATAATAATAATAATAATAATAATAATAATCATCATAATAATAATAATAATAGAAAGACACTCGGCAAGAAATGGAAACAGAATTGAAAGAAAATTATAAGGAAACTGATAATAATTAATAATAGAAGCAACTAAAAGACAGAATTGCATGTACATGGGTAATGAAGAGAGTTACTGTCATACCAGTTGTTAGGGGTATAGAGAGCATTAACAACCAGGTTTGAGAAATATGTAAGGGATATTGGAATTGACATGAGGATAGAGCATGCTCATAAAAATGTTCTATTGGTGACAGCGAGGATTTTGAGATTAGCACTTGAGCAAGAAACACTGTGAGGCCTTTGACAACAGGTTGTTGTCCACACTTACAGAATTAACCGGAGCAAACTGGGAATAATAATAATAATGATGATGATCAGTTTACAAGAGATGTGAACGCGAAGACAGATACAGAGGACCGATGGTTATGGATAAGGAGGTGTGATCTGAAGATAGAGACAGAAGCACTCATATGCGCAGCTCAGGAACAAGCATTAAGGACCAATTATATGAAGTGCAGAATAGACAACACTACCGATAGCAACAAACGCAGAATGTGTGGTGAGAGGGTTGAAACGATATGGCACATCGTTAGCGATTGACCGAAATTGGCACAACGTGGATACAAAAGATGCCATGACAATATGGCAAGAATGATTCATTGGGAGCTCTATGGAAATCACGACCTGCAAAGAGCAAAGACGTGGTATGAGTCAAGCCCAGAAGGAGTCACCGAGAATGAGAATTGCAAGATCCTGTGGGTTGGAATGGTCCGGTCTGATTACCTCACCAGACATCCGTAAACGGACATTGTTGTGGTAAATAAAGAAGAAAAAACATGCATGATAATCGATATGGCATGCTTCAATGACAACAAGATCAATGGGAAAGAAGAAGAAAAAAATAAACTATGACGATTTAAAGTGCGAAATACGAAGGTTGTGGTCAATGAGGAGAGTAGACGTTATACTAATAGTAATTGGTACACTTGGAAGTATCAGCACTCAATTCCCAACATGGCTGAAAAAGATTGGTGCAAGTGTGAAGGTAGAACACCTACGAAAATCAGCATTGCTTGGAACTGCAAGAATTCCTCGCAGGGTTCTTGAAGCATGACCAGTAAACAAGTCTCACCTTAGTCTGCTGGTTGTGGAAAGCTGGCAATTTTTCCGTCATGCCCAGCAAAATAAGCTGTGGGTTTTCATCACATAATAATATTATTATTATTATTATTATTATTATTATTATTATTATTAATAATAATAATAATAATAATAATAATAATAATACTAATAATAATAATAATAAAAATAATAATAAATGGATAAATTGATGGAGAAAGAAATGACAGAAAAATTTAAGGTGGAGTATTTGCGCTGACAGACTGACCGAAATTAGTGGAAATTAAACGGATGGAATAAGATCGAAGCTACCAACACCTGGGCCGTTTCACTCGTTAGATATGGAGCAGGAATAATCGCATGGACAGTAGACGAACTAACATCTTAGATAGAAAGACAAGGAAGTTGCTAACTAGATATGGGTCACTCCACCTCAAAAGTGACACAAACAGACTGTATGTACCAGAAAAAGAGGGGGAAGAGGACTTATTGGATGTGAACACAGCATTAGAGCAGAAGAAAACAACATAGCATGGTATGTAAAAAATGCCACAGAACCGCTATTATTAGAAGCAAGAAGGTCAGGCTTGTGTAGGATGAAAAATTGCAAATACAAAGCACTATACAAGAAATTGAAAATGAATGAAACTGAAAATTGGTGGGTAAAGAAAAGAATGCATGGTCAATTTCATAGGGATGTTGAAGATAAGACAGACAGAGAAAAAAGATGACTGTGGATGACTAAAAGTGATTTAAAACCGGAAACGGAGGCTCTTATCTCTGCTGCCCAAGAGCAAGCACTAAGAACAAACTACATAAAATACAGAATAGACAACACATCAGAAAGTGATAAGTGCAGAATCTGTGGACAAAATGGTGAAACCGTATGGCATATTACCAGCCAATGTACGCCACTAGTCCAGACAATATAGACAGGCTTGTTCATTGGTCGCTTTGCAACAAGTATGGACTTGACAGAGCAAAAAATTAGTATGACCACAAACCTGAAGACATCGTCGAAAATAGAAATGCAAAGATTATGTGGGATTTTATGATTCAGTGCATCCATGAGATAGAGAAAAGGAAGCTAGAAATAGTCTTAATTGAGAAAGAAAGCAAACTATTCTGGGTCATAGATATATCATGCCTAGCTGACAACAAGGTATGCGATAAGAAAGAAAGAAAAGTTGAGAGATATGACAGGTTAGCTTGGGAAGCAGTTGTTGTCGATGAAAAAGTTCGCAGTTGTACCAATAATTGTCGGAGCCCTGAGAACAGTAAGCAAAAATCTCGAGAAGTACGTGGAACAAATAGGGTCTGCAATAACGGTGAAGCACTTGCAGAAAACAGCACGGCTTGGAACCGCTCGAATACTCCGGAAGATGCTCGAAAAATAAGGGGTGTTACCTTAGTTCACTGATAGTGAACAGCTGACACTGTAGTACATCTCCAGCGTTAGAAGCTGTGCAAAAGCAATGATGATAATAATAACAACAACAACAACAACAACAACAACAACAATAATAATAATAATAATAATAATAATAATAATAATAATAATAATAATAATAATGAATGCCCTGATGCAGTGCCAGGCAGTGGTTCTCATGGCTTCGCATCTTGATTGGAAGTTTTACCATGGCGACTGCCCGTCCCCACTGATCTTTGTACTGCGCATGATACCACCAATGCTGATTCTGAGGAAAGCAAAGGCTGGATATGTGCTCAAGAAGCGCCAACAAATAGTCAACCTCTGATTATTCATGGATAAACTCAAACATTTTATCGATCTCAATTGACGAACCGCCAAGTTACGGAGACATTTTTTTCGATATCCATTGCCGAACCCCTAAGTTACGGGGACATTTTATCGAATTCCATTGCCGAACCGCTGTTGTTACGGGGACATTTCATCGATCGCTATTGGCGAACCGCTAAGTTACGAGACATTTTATCGATCTCTATTCCCGAACCGCTATGTTACCGGGACATTTTATCGGTCCCTATTTCCGAACCGCTAAGTTACGGGTACATTTTATCGATCACCATTGCCGAACCGCTATGTTACGGGGACATTTTATCTATCGCTATTGCGGACCGCCAAGTTACGGGTACATATTATCGATCCATGTTGCCGAACCGCTTGCTTACAAGGACATTTTATCGACGTCTATTGCCGAACCGCTAAGTTAGGGGGACATTTTATCGATTCCCATTGCCGAACCGCTAGATGACGCGGACATTTTATCGAAGTCTATTGCTGAACTGCTAAGTTACCAGGACATTTTATCGAAGTCTATTGCTGAACTGCTAAGTTACCAGGACATTTTATCGAACACTATTGCCGAAACGCAATGTTACGAGGACATTTTATCGATCTCTATTTCCGAACCGCTAGGTTAGGGGGACATTTTATCAATCTCCATAACCGAACCCCTTAGTTACGGGGACATTTTATCGATATCTATTGCAGAACCGCTAAGTTACGGGACATTTTATCGATCTCTATTTCCGAACCGCTAAGTTACGGGGACATTTTATAGATCTTAATTGCCGAACCGCTAAGTTACGGGGACATTTTATCAATCTCCATAACCGAACCCCTTAGTTACGGGGACATTTTATCGATCTCTATCCTAAGATAATTATTTTCCGAGTTACAGGCAAGGGCTGAAATTTGGGGCGAGGGTATTGTCGATACTAAGAACTTCGCTACTTGGCTGGTACTCTATTTTATCGACCGTGAAAAGAGGAAAGACAAAGTTGACTCACGGTGAGATTTGAACTCACAACAAAACTAGATTTCTTTTTATCTTTTATCTTTTATCTTTTACTGGTTTCAGTCATTTGACTGCGGCCATGCTGGAGCACCGACTTGAAGGGTTTTAATCGAGCAGATCGAGCCAAAGGTTAATTACTTTTTTAGGCCTAGTACTTATTCTAATGGTCTTTTTTTTCGAAACGCTTAGTTACGTGGACGTAAACACACTACCACCGGTTGTTAAGCGGTGGTGGGGGACAAACACAGAATTAGAGACACACGCATATATATATATATATATATATATATAGATATATATACTGCAGGCGTCTTTCAGTTTCCGTTTCGCAAATCTACTCACATAGGTTTGATCGTATGTGTTCATTATCCTATTATCCTACGGTGCCTTACAACCTAACCCTTCACAATCACATAATGAAAAAAAAATAAATAACAATAAAAGTTAAAAAATTGAATAAAGAAATAATTTTAAACAAATTTTAAAAAGTCAAGGGGGAACAAAAAAGATTTTGTTTTTTAAATTACATGAAGCAACAAGATTTTGCCAAGAACCTTAGATTAGAAAATCAAACCGAATAATTGGGAACCAATGAAATCGTTTGTTCTCGGATGAGGATTTGTTTTATCGCGTCACGGGTTTCATACAACGTGGTGTGGTGGTACATGTCGAGAACTGGATAAATGTGCAAACTGCAGTTAACGGTTTCTCACCGTTCTCGGGTTACAGAGTCTTTGTTCAGAGCTTCAGCAATAATAAATAGAACCACGCTACTTGCACACAGCAGTCTTGGTTAGCGTGAGTCCTCGGTGGTAGAGGGCCTTTAATATCGGGAAAAGACACTATTTTGGAGAAGAATGAAAATGTGTTAGAATTCGGCAATGTTTAGTTTGTTTACTGGTATAGTACATGACTTCAGCTTCATTAGTCTTCATTCTGTCATTCATTCACTTTCTTTTTTATTTTTTATTCTTTTTATACTGTTTGGGACCAATTGCGCATACAGAAAAAGTAGCAATTATATTTATATTCAATTCAAAATTTCAGAATGCGTATGTATATATATAGTATATATATATATATATATATATATATATATATATACATATATGTGTATGTGTGTATGTGTGTAGTCACGGATAACCAAATTTTTCTAAATTTATCATTTATAGAGCTCGTCTCTCGTTGTCTTTGTGATTCTCTCTCTACATCTATCTTCGCCCCTTTTTTTCATAAAATCTCTCTTTCACCACATCTCTCTGTCATTATCTATGTCTTCCTCTTTTCTCTCTATCTCTCTCCCTCTCCCCCCCTCTCTCTCTCTTTCTTTCTCAAATACAATGTAAATGAAAAACTAATTCTTAAAACTGATCAGAATCGGAGCATTCATGTCTTTCAAGTTTGTCCGATCGTTTGAGTTTTCAGTTTGTCTCCCTTCGTTATCTCTGTCCTATTCTTTCTCCCTCTCTCTTTATCTGTTTGTTTATGTCAGTCTCTTTCATCTCCTTTCTTTCTCTTTCACACACTCTCACTCTCACGCTCTCACTCTCACTCTTTCAGACATATTCTGTACTATAACAGAGAAGTAATTCTCGAATTTATGAAGGAGTCAGACGTTTCTTACTACATAAAGCTGTGTGTGTGTATGAGTGTGTGCGCAAGAATGCGCGTGTGTGTATATACATGTGCATATGTGTGTGTGCCTGTGAGTGTATCTCGTTTCAAACATTTCCATTCTCTTTGCATATTTCTCTTTCACTCTAACTCTAACATTCTTTTTTACTATATCCCTATGGAAACTGTTTACACGGTCGAGTGATCTTCTAGAAATAGAAACCAAATCTCCCACAATTTACAACTTGACTTCTTAAAATATAAATGTTATTTTTTAATGTAGATCCTAAAATAAAGAAATAAGAAAAAAAATTAAATAAAAACAAAGATAAAAAATATAGAGAGAGGCGATTAGAAAACTTCTAAATATATAAATTTCCTTGATCAGGAGTGAATTGGAGCTAAAGCAAGCTCCGAGAAATAGCAACCATATTTATCAAAAATCACAGACTACTATTTTATAAAAAAAAAAAAATAACGTGATTGGATGAAGTGATCTCAGAAATACAGTCTGACAGAAAAAAAGCGGGCTGTCACGACTGGAAAGCCTTTCACAATGAATTGTTAGACCAAGGTGTACCTGACACGAAACAACAACACAGGAATATGCCAAATAATTTTCTCCCATATTTATGCTTCATTATTTTTCTTTCTCTTCTCTTTCTTTTTCACACTATTTTCCAGATTTCGTATTCTCGTTAATTTTCATTAACTTTTGTGTTCTGTCTTCCATTTCCTGCTCCGTATACTTCTGCTCCACTCACTTTCTGTCTCCTGCAAATTTGTCTATCTATCTATCTATCTATCTATCTAGCCATCTATCTATCCATCTATCTATCTATCTATCTATCTGTATGTATGTATATATGTATGTATGTATGTATGTATATCACATTAAGGGCATTACAATACATAAATGCCTCACGCTATAAGGGACTCTTAAAGTCAAAACTACCATAATAAATATAGTGTACCGAACGTGAGGGAATGCAACTCTAGATGTATGTTTCTTACCACACAGCCATGCCTGCGCCTATATTATGTATGTATGTATGTATGTATGTATGTATGTATGCATGTATGTATGTGTGCGTGTATGTATGTATTTATGTACATATGCGAGATCTGTTTGAAAAGTAACGGGACTAGTGTCACAAAAAGTTTATTTCAATTTCAAACAACAAACAGCGTAATTTCCCCTTCAAAGTAATCCCCCACGAGTCTAATGCATTTTACCATCCTTCTCTGCTACGCTTCTATGCACTGCTGGAAGGATTCATCTGGGACGCCCCTCAGCTCCGTCGTTACCGCCCTCTTGATGGTCTCCACGCCTTTCAAATGGGTCCCCTTGATGATTCCCTTTAGCTTAGGGAAAAGGTAAAAGGCACACGGAGCAAGATCAGGTGAACAAGGAGTTTGTTCTAATATGGCGATGTTCTCGTCCAGGAATTGCCTGTGTTTATACGCTCATTTGCTACCACGGGATGGCGTCCGAAGTAAGGTCCCTACACAATGTCGAGAGCTAGAGAACAACGAATGTCCCAAACCAGGTGAGATAACTCGTCTCTAGATGACCGAGAATGGTAGTTATTGATATTTCGTCATTATTGTGCCGAAATATCGATATATATATATAATTTTATTCTTTTATTCTTTTACTTGTTTCAGTCATTTGACTGCGGCCATGCTGAAGCACCACCTTGAAGGGTGTTAGTCGAGGAAATCGACCCCAGGACTTATTCTTTGTAAGCCTGGTATTTATTCTATCGGGGGCATAAGCACACCAGCATCGGTTGTCAAGTGACGGTGAGAGGGTAACTACAGACACACACAAATACACACAAACACACACACATACACACATATATATACGACGGGCTTCTTCCAGTTCCCGTCTACCAAAGCTACTCACAAAGCTTTAGTGGGCCCGAGGCTATAGAAGACACGTAGTGGGACTGAACCCGGAGCCATGCGGTTGGGAAGCAAGTTTCTTAGCACACAGCCACGCCTGCGCCTATATTATTTATGCATGTATGTATGTATGTATGTATGTATGTATGTATATGTAGGCGGGTATGTATATTTATATACATTTATATATAAATATGTATATATACATACATAGTTTCGGCTATCGTCGGATGATGGCTTAGCCGGTCGAATCTTCGAAGTCACTGTCAGCAATATTCTTATTTAAGAATAATAAATTTATATTCTTCAGAAGTATAGGGGAACCCATCAGATTAATGTAGAATTGTTTTTATTATAACTGAACATGGAAATAAATATTCATTCATATATGTGAGTGCGTATGTGTGTGCGCGCGTGTATGTATACATTTATATATGCATATACATCAATATGTTCATATACATATATAGCTTCGAGTGTGAGTGCGTGTGCGAGTGCGTCTGTGTGTGTGCGTGTGTGTATATATGTGTATTTCCGTGTGTGTGTGTGTGTGTGTGCGTGTGTGAGTGTGTGTGTGTGTGTGTGTGTAAATACGATCCAAGGATCCGAGAAATTTTGTTAAGCTTCAAGCAATAGGCGGCTAGAATATAGAACAAAAATAAAGAGTACAAGATAAGGCATAATAACAATTCATTGCCGTTTTAAGTTACACACTTTTTCCCATACCGAAGTTACAACGAATTTTGATAAGCCGATAGTTTGTTTACAACTCGCTGTTAACTTATACTGTAAAAATGCACCTAATTTTCGATTATATATACACATACATATATGCATATATACAAATGCATACATGCATGCATGCATGCATACATACATGTACGTATACATGTATGTATTATGTGTATGTATGCATGGGTGTATGTGTGTATGTATGTGGCTAAGCTACCGTCATTACTCTTGCGTTTCTGCATTTTCAAGCATCCTTTGCTAATCACCATAGCGAAACAAAAACAATGAACATCACTGATGAAAATATAAGATGTCTGAAGAACACACACTCCCCAGTTGGTGGTCGGGTTTCACATTAATCACGTCTGAAATAAACAGAAAAAGAAAAAAATCGGCAAAAACTAAAGCGATGTGACAGAAAAGATAGCTCATAGGATAGTGTCGGAAAGAGGTAATAATTGTTGGTAAATAGATAAACGTTTAATTATATAGACATGTTCACGCATATATTCGTACGTACATATATGCACATATATACCCATATAGAAAACCATATGTGTATCTATGTACATATACATATATGTGCGTACCTACCTACATAAACACATAAAGTCACGTACATTCACTTACGTACATACGCACATACAGAAGTAAGAACAATCATGCTGCATATATGCATTCATGCATATATGCATACTTACATTCATATATGCTTGTATGCATACATACACACTTACATAATAATATACACAAGCATACATACGCGCATACATACATACATGTAACTAAAAAAAAACACACTTTTAGGACTTATAAATAACAAACTAATGAAAAATATGCCGTTACCCCATCTGGATTATAGCTTTACGTTAATGGCTATCGGACGCTTCGATACTTATCTAACGACCTTTGCCGTAATCTTGAGAACTTGGGTTTCACAGTAGCCGTAAGAACACGAATAATTAGAAAATTACAGCTACAATCCATTAGAAGCACG
>NC_068989.1:54915864-54930454 GCF_001194135.2 Octopus bimaculoides
TACAGAGAGAGAAAGAGAAAGAGAAACAGACAGACACACAGGTAGATAGATAGATAGATAGATAGATAGATAGATAGATAGATAGATAGCTATAGATATAGATATATACACACACACACACGTGTACACAGGCGTGCATTTGTATGCGGAGATATAATTGAATCAAAACAGAGAATCACACATGCTGTAACATGCTTGCTGTGTCTTGATGTTATGGCATGCGTGATTCCACATCCGCATGTATGAGATTTCATATATGAATGCGGTCATACAAACATGCATAAGTATATGTATATATGTGTACACGCAGATGTATATGCGTGTATATATTCGTAGATACAAGCCTGCATACACGAGTTCCTGCTTGTATACATATCCTGTTAAATGTTATTGTAATTTATATGAAGGAGTTTTGTTTTGGTTTAAAAATTGACTCCTTCTCTATTGAAGGAAGTCATTTGAAGACTAAAATAAAAATTACATACAAATATACATACATAAATACATACATATACGCATATATACATACATGCATGTGTGCATACATACATGCATGCATACATAAACACACATACATACATACATACATACATACATACATGCATACATACGTACGTACGTACATGCATGCGTACATACATGCATGCCAGTACGAACGCACACACACATACATACATACATACATACATACATGCATACATACATACATACATACATAAATACATACATATACGCATATATACATACATGTGTGCATACATACACGCATGCATACATAAACACACATACATACATACATACATGCATACATACGTACGTACGTACGTACATGCATGCACGTACGAACGCACACACACACACATACATACATACATACATGCATACATACATACATACATACATACATACATACATACATACATACATACATACATACATGGGTACGTACGTACATACATAGAATAGATGGGAAAATAATAAGTGGGCGGAAGCATTTTTACTAGTCGTATTTCGAAATTATTGTCTTACTTTGAGCTTCTTGTTAACCTAATATAACAGTAGAAACTTCAGAAGCGGTTAAACAATGCTATTCACAAATACAAACAATGAGAATTGAAATATTGCATATCTGACTTGGCAGAAGTACTGTAAACGATTGAGAGAAAAGATAATGCAAATATATGCATATATATATAAACACTCAAGCGCATATTCGTGTATGCATGCAGATATGTATACATAAATGTGTGTGCGTTTATATATATATATATATATATATATACATACATACATACAATACACTGGGGAGTTAAGTGTGAAATGCCTAATGAGAATGTATAGTGCAGATAGGTGGATGTGTAGTGTTATATGCTTGATCCAAGAGCAGCAAGCTTGACTGATTTCGTACATGTTTAGCATCAAGGACACTTCAACGACAACCGCAGAGAAAAGTAAGCTGGTGTTTCAGATATCGTAGCCAATACGTTGTTTATATAATATAATGTGGGGCGGTACGGTAGAAATCATTGAAGCATGAAGTATTGATGGCTTAGTTCAAAGGAGTGTTTGTTGGCTCTTTATGATAAAGGCGTGTCGTGTAGTTACCAATAATGTAATAACCATGCCACTAACGATAATAGGCGTGGTTTTGTTTTTTATTTCATTTTCAGATATTTCATTGTAAGGCACATTAATACACCCACTGGGGTGGCGTAGTATAAAATAACCAATAACTGTGTGATGTCTGTATTGATGTTAGTAGAAGCGTTACATAATGTCCGTCTTCATAGATCAATCTGCAGAGCATCCTATTCTTATATGTTGACCTTGGAGGTAATGTGAGGGTCGAGGGTTCGAGACCCTCTGTAGGTTTATGTTTCTTTCATCTTGCTACTTCACCAGAAACAGTTCCTGGGAGAAAGCTGGGAAATGAGTGTGAAATAAAAAAAAATCGATCACACTTAAAGCGGTTTCCCAAGATAACCATAGTCTCTGACTAAAATCAGTAAAAGTAAAAGTAAGGTAAATGGAGAAAATAATAGTTTCTTGTGGAGAGAGATATGTCCTTTGGTCAGCAGTTTGAAGAGAGGGGGGGGGGGCTGCCGGTTAAATCGACCATAATTCATTACTGGTACTTAACTGGTTGAACCTGGAAGGATGAACCTACAAATAAATAAACATTTGTCCCATTAATACAAGAACTGGAGAATTTGGACTGGAGTTGATTGGATCGCCTATCCCCATCCCAGAGCATGATCTGATGCTTGATTTCTTAGGACAGGTTCGAACTCAGAATGTAGAATATCAAAACTAAATTGTATTAGAGCTTAAATCAACTATTCTACTACTTTATATTACCCTGTCTTCCTGTTTACAATACTTTCTTACTTTGACACAAGAATCCTGATTTATAGAAAACACACCTGAGTATATCGATTATCAGTTTATTACGGATAAATTGTCAATCTAAGCCTTGTGTAAATGAAAGCCAAAGTGAACACCTTTGGGATTTGAACTCAGGACATAGCACAACTTAACTAGATACTGCAGCATTGTACTTTGCTCAGTACCTTTCCAATTTTATCACCACTCCGTTGCCTGCTAGTGTATTATTTGTCACAATCATGGGCAAACTGCGGCCCGGGTGACTTTCCGAATGGCAAGCCTAATGAAAAATTACCTTGAATTTTCTTAGTAGTGCGGCCTCCCTGATAATGAGCCATGCCTTATGCGACCAGCTTCTCGAAAAATGTTTCTCATGCCTGATCAATCATATAAGGTGTGACAACAGAATTTAAGAGTAAGAGAAAAAGTACTGAAGAAATACTGACGTAGAGTGATGGACAATGCAGAGTAAAAGAGAGCATTCCTGTCAAATGAAGGTCACCATTCGATCACGATTCTCTGCTTCGGGGCTTCGTTTTATGTAAAACCAAACTCTAAATCTCCTTCAAATCACACACAACTGTTTTTAAAAATGAAAGAACATTTTGGATAATACAGTCCGAGAGACTTATGCAGGAAAAAGATGGAAATTACTGGAATGGTTTTACTAACAATCTGCTGATTAAGGAACTGTCTTTGGTTAAACAACAACAGCAACAACAATTAAATGGTTGTTTCTAATATAGGTACAAGGCTTAAATTTGTGACAAGAGCATAGTCGATTATTTTGACCCTAGTATTTTACTTTATTCCAGATGGATGAAGAGCAAAGATTTTAGTCGGCGGGATCCTTAGTTCAAATACAAACGTCGTAAACAGGAAGACGATGGTATCGACTCACTGCTTTTGCTAGCCCTCAGCAAAAATTAATTTGGAACCCATTATTATTACTACTATTGCTGCTGCTGCTGCTGCTGCTACTACTACTACTACTACTACTACTACTACTACTACTACTACTGCTACTACTACTACAATTCAGATAGCGAGCTAGAAGTATCGTTAGCACGCCAGACAAAATTTGTCAAAAAGCCGAAACAATGCAAAGTGAAAATAAAGACTAGCAGTTAATGATTTACATAGTATTTCTTCGATATTTCAGAGTTAGAGCCTTTTCATCAGGACAAGTAGAGAAACTGGAGATGGTGTAGAGTTCTTATTTTCGCTCAGATGTGTGAGAAATGATATTAACATTTGCAGACTGGTATTGTAATAGTAACCATGCTACCGCATGTTGTTCTTGTCTGTTATTTAATGGCCGCAACATAAGCAATCTTAGAATCAAGAAGGCTATCATAATTATTAAGTCTAAACCTTCATTAGTAAACAGACAAGAACTAGGCTATCGCCTAGACAAGAACTAGGCTATTGTCACTATTGTAAAACCAGTATGCACAAGTCATTACCACATCTTACATATTTGAGCACGCATAACAACTCTAAACCATCGACCATTCATTTATCAATGTATCCTGATAAAAGAATTTTAACACTAAAATATCGAAGAAAACAAAGGTAAAACTAAAACTGTTGTTCTCTTTTCACTTTTGTATTTTTTCCATTTTGCATTGTTTCGGCCTAGGAAAAAGTTTTAATCTAATTTGATATCACAGAATGCTTCACCTAAACTACTTTATACTACTTCAGTTTCATATTCCTATGTTCCAGATTCAGACACGCCAGAGCAAACGTTGCCATGCATCATACAGAAGTCGATAAGGTTATTAGTTATTTGATAGTGTTGTTGCTGCTGCTACTCTCGCAGCTGTTATCGTGGGTGGTGTTGTTGTGGCTCAACCTCTGGTCAGCCCTTCTCTAGCAGACCTACCATTCCAGGTACCCAGCCATGACCCACCTGCTTCAAAGGTATTTCTTGGATATTATCCAACGTCACCTTGGAGACTATCCAACGTGTAAGGAGTTATTTGATGGAGATTTAGCCGTAATTTTGTAGCAGTTCAAGAAACAATGTAGATGTTTTCTCGTAATGGATAGCGGTTAAAGCTATCGACAATCCACTGCAAAACTGGCCGTATGCTTAAAGAAATTATCATTATTATTATTATTATTGATAGAAATAACACCTGTCACTTATATCAACTATATATCTTTACCTTGTGTTCATATCGTTTCTATTTCAGCTGAGAACAAGGTGTGTGGAGTGGGGTACACGATGAAGCAGCTTTAAAATTTAAGCTCAGTTCCACTTAGTCAACAACCAGCCAGCCAGTAAGCTAGGCAGTCAGCCAGACGGTCTAGTTTTAAATATTTACATCTCAGTAGGGGACGCTTTTAAAATTTCTTACTTTAGCAACAGTCATGGAGTTTTGCAGACAAGTGGGGTTCAGCATAATATCATATTGTACCAGCTTACGTCTGTTACTGCTGTAAGTACAACAACAACAACTACCACCACATTACTGTTAATACAGCTGCTGCTGGTACAGTGGATTATGTAACAATTTCCAACATAATAATAATAATAATAATAATAATAATAATAATAACAACAACAACAACAACAACAACAACAATAATAATGATGATAATGATACTTTCTACTATAGGCATAAGGCCTGAAATTTGGTGGAGGAGTAAGTTGATTACATCGATCCCTGTGGTGAAATGGTACTTAATTCATCGAACCCGAAAGGATGAAAGAGTAAGTCAACCTCGGCGGAATTTGAACTCAGAACGTAGCGACGGGCAAAATACCGCTAAGCATTTCGCCCGGCGTGCTAACGATTCTGCCAGCTCGCCGCCTTAATAATAATAATAATAATAATAATAATAATAATAATAATAATAATAATAATAATAATAATAATAATAATAATAATAATAATAATAATAATCCTTTCTACTAAAGGCACAAGGCTTTAAATTTTGTAGGAGGAGACTAGTCGTTTACATCGGCCTCAGCGTTTTCACTGGTACTTAATCTATCGATCCCGAAAGGATAAAAGGATAAAAAGCAAAGACCCCCAACGGAATCTGAACTCAGAACGTTAAAACAGATGAAATGCTGCTAAGCTTTTTGTCCGGCATGCTAGCGATTCTGCCAGCGCACCGCCGTGATAATAATAATAATAATAATAATAATAATAATAATAATAATAATAATAATAATAATGAGATCGAGAATAGGAAACCAGACATAGTATTAATTGAGAAAGAAAGCAAACGATGTTCTATCATAGAAATAGTATGCACAGCTGACAACAAGGTATGCGATAAGGAAGAAAGAAAAGTCGATAGATGCGACAGGTTAGCTTGGGAGGTTTAGCAATGAAAAGGGTAGTAGGAGCACCAATAATTGCCAGAGCCCTGGGAACAGTGAGTAAAAATGTTGAGAAGTACATGGAACAAATAGGGTCTACAATAAGGGTGGAGCACTTGCAGAAAACAGCACTGCTTGGAACCGTTCCAATACACCGGATGATGCTCGAAAAATAGGGGGTGTTATCTTAGTTCACTGGTAGTGAACAAACAGCTGGCACCGTAGTACATCTCCAGCGTTAGCAGCTGTCCAAATCCAATAAATAATAATAATAATAATAATAATAATAATAATAATAATAATAATAATAATAATAATAATAATAATAATAATAATAATAATTTATGGTAATGATGAATCCCAAGTCAGTTCCCTCGTTGATTCAGTGTATACTTTCAGTGCTGACATCACAATGGAGTTCGGATTGAGAAAGTGTGGTGTGTTGGTCTTGAAGAGAGGCAAAATCAAATGTATGGACGGGCTAACAATATGGTCGGGGGAGGTTATGAAGCAGATAGAAGAGACGGGTTATAAGTACTGGGGAATATTAGAAATGGATAAATTGGAGAAAGAAATGACAGAAAAATTTAAGGTGGAGTACTTGCGCAGACTGAGACTGATCGAAATTAGTCGAAATTAAACGGACGGAATAAGATTGAAGCTATCAACACCTGGGCCGTTTAACTTCTTAGATATGGAGCAGGAGTAATCGCATGGACAATAGACGAACTAACACGTTAGACAGAAAGACAAGGAAGTTACCAACTAGATGTGGGACACTCCACCCAAAAAGTGACACAGACAGATTGTATGTACCAAGAAAAAGAGGGGGATGAGGACTTATTGGATGCGAACACAGTATTAGGGCAGAAGAAAACAACATAGCATGGGATGTAAAAAATGCCGCAGAGCCGCTATTATTAGAAGTAAGACGGTCGGGCTTGTGTAGGATGAAAGATTGCAAAGATAAAGCACTGTACAAGCAATTGAAAACGAATGAAACTGAAAATAGGTGGGTAAAGAAAAGAATGCATGGACAATTTCATAGAGATGTTGAAGATAAGACAGACAGAGAAAAAAGATCGTTGTGGATGACTAAAAGTGATTTAAAACCGGAAACGTTGGCTCTAATCTCTACTGCGTAAGAGCAAACGCTAAGAACAAACTACATAAAATGCAGAATAGACAACACATCAGAAAGTGATAAGTGCAGAATTTGTGGACAAAATGGTGAAACTGTATGGCATATTACCAGCCAATGTACGTCACTAGCCTAGAAGGAATATAAGAGACGCCACGAAAATATAGCAAGGCTTGTCTATTGGACACTTTGCAACAAGTATGGACTTGACAGAGCAAACAATTGGTATGACCATAAACCCGAAGGCATCATCGAAAATGATAATGGAAAGATCCTGTGAGATTTTATGATTCAGTGCGACCATGAGATAGAGAATAGGAAGCCAGACATAGTCTTAATGGGGAAAGAAAGCAAACTATGTTGGGTCATAGATGTAGCATGCCCAGCTAACAACAAGGTATGCGATAAGGAAGAAAGAAAAGTCGAGAGATATGACAGGTTAGCTTGGGAGGTTAAGCAGTTGTGATCGATGAAAAAGATGGTAGTAGTACTAATAATTATCGGAGTCCTGGGAACAGTGAGTAAAGTCTTGAGAAGTATATGGAACAAATAGGGTCTGCAATAAGGGTGGAGTACTGCTTGGAACCTCTCGAATACTTCGGAAGGTGCTCGAAAAATAAGGGGTGTTACCCTAGTTCACTGAATAGCTGACACCGTAGTACATCTCCAGTGTTAGAAGCAATAATAATAACAATAATAATAATAATAATAATAATAATAATAATAATAATAATAATAATAATAATAATAATAATAATAATGATGATAATAATAAGTCTGTCGCATCAAAAGAAGTGCAGGAATTTTGGAAAATAATTTGGGCAAAAGAAAAATCACTCAAGGAAAAGGCTCCTTGGTTTGATAGAATATCTACACACTTCGACTCCTTAGAAGAGCAAAAGTGGGAGTGTATCAAGGTAGAGGATGTAAGATCTGCTCTCAGGAAGTCAAGCAAATGGAACCCATCTGGTTGAATGCTTTCCCAGCTTAGCAACAATGTATAAAATGCTAACATCTGTCTTGACTGAATATACCTATAGCTTTTTAATAGAAAGTGGCATATTCCCTGAGCAAAAAGGATGTAAACAAGGGTCCTATGGTTGTAATGATCAGCTACTCATCAATAAGATGGTCTTGGAAGATTGTCACAAACGACACAAAAACTTGTCGATAGCCTGGATAGACTATAAAAAAGCTTTTGATAGTCTACCACATAGCTGAATTAAGAAATGTCTGGAAATGTATAAAATAGCACCTACTCTGCGAGACTTCTCGACTGTTAGTATGAGAATAGAGAAAGAGTCGGATTCTAACCTAGATCCAAGGTCCCTTCAGTGGAATTTCAACATTAACAGGGCAATTTTCTGTATGTGTGTATGAACGTATGATTTTTCTTTGAGTTTTATTTAAGTTCTTGATAAAGTTCGAGTCGATCGCTAACAAAGCAACAAGTCTTGTTGAGTTGAGAGATTTCCCATTGTTTGTAAATATGTGACTGAGTTAATGTGCTGGTTGAACTTTCAATGCATACACCAAAGTTTAGGCATCTATTCACACAATAATCTCACGTTTTTTTTTTTTTGTAATGAGAATTTTTGTAATATCTTACTAAGACATTTTGGGTAAACGTTCAGAGATTGTTGATTGACCCTGTTGATTGATGTCTTTCCTCACTCTAAATGGCACTTCGTTGGTTACGACGGCGAGAGTTCCAGCCAATAGTACAACCTGCTCATGAAATTAACGTGCAAGTATCGGAGCACTCCATAGACAGACGTATTCTTAACGGAATTCTCAGGATGATTCAGCATGACATAGAATGTGACAAGGCTGCCCTACTGGAATACCGGTACTACTCATTTTTGCCAAGTGAGTGGACTGGAGCAATGTGAAATAAAGTATCTTGCTGGAGAACACAACGCACTTCTGGGAATCGAACTCAAATCCTTACGATCGTGAGCCGAATACCCTAACCACTAAGCCACGCGCCTTGAAAAAAACTTCAACACAAGCATCGTTTGATTTTTAGCATCTGTGTTAACCTCTGTTATATGTGTTGCACATTACGGCTGATTCTAATCGAAAGAGTCAAGACACTGAATGAAAAATTATAATTGAAAGACTTATAGTAATAAGGGCTTTGGAATGTATGGTGAAAAGGGGTGACTGGGCATATGTCCCAGAGCACCGTAGCCTTAGACTCAACTGTCATCTTGCAACTTCAACAAAGTTTGATTGCTGGAATATTAACACCTTACTTGATTATGAATCCTCTAGAAGGTGCCCGAAAGAATAACAGCGTGGTAGTAAAGGAGTTACAGTGATACAACATGGATGTGATGGCCTTGTCTGAAACGAGACTCTCTGAAAGCGGTCACTTCACAAAGTAATCATGTGGTTATTCGTTTTATTGGAGTGAGAGAAGGAAAAGGTACGAGGGGAAGCCTAGTGCAGCGTCTGCAGTAATGAAATTCATTGTTTCTTGGCTGGAAGATTTACGTGAATTTATTGATCGCTTGATACCAGTAAGGATGCCATTGTTAAATAACAGATTTGTTACCCGAGTGAGCACCTACACTCCAACCATGCGTTCTTCTGAAGATGAAAAACTATCGTTTTATTTGTTGCTAAAGGAGCTTGTCCGGAAGATTCCTTGTGCTGATAAAATTGTCATACATTATGATTTCAACGCTAAAGTTGGCAAGGATTACGAAACCTAGCATGTAATCGGAAAACATGGAATCGGAAAGTGCAATAGAATTGGCTTGTTACTGCTACAAATGTGTCAGGAACTAGATTTGCGCATAGTAAGCACCATATTCCAGTAGAAACATTAATAGAATACAACCTGGATGCATTCAGACTCGAAGCATTAAAAGAGAATTGATTTTCTTCTTGTTTGCGTGTGTGATGTTCGTAATGTGTGTAGTCTCTGCATTACGCAAGTAGATGAATATTGAACTGATTATCGTCTTGTTCGTGCGAAGATGAAGTTTATTATAAAACTGAAAGAACCCAGGATGTGACCATTCCAAAGAAATTAAATGTAATTTGTCTGAAAGTTGATATTATTAAGGAATTTTGGTGGAGAAAATGGACAGCGTTCAGTTCAATGATTCATGGGATGTGCTCAAAACGTTTTTGTATGGCGTTTGTAATGATGTTCTATGTTTAGTGGAAAGAGAGCTTGAAGAATTGCGGGATGAAAATGATGAAACTCAGATATTTTTAGATGGAAAGAGGGTCCTTGATGGAGAGCCAGAAATGCATAGGAATGAAACGGCGTACAAGGTGTTGAAGTGTAAGATCAAGCATAGATTTCGTAGCTACAAGATGGTGGAAGAATAAACAGATGAGATTCAATCTATATCTGACTCCAACACTAGGAAGCTTCAGTATAATTTGTTGTGAGAGGTTTATAGGCCATATTCTCCTCATATTACTCCTTTATGTACCCTAGATGGCAAATAATGGCTCAGAGATCCTGAAGATATTCTTGTCGGGAAGCAAAAACACTTTTAAATATGTCTACTCAATTTGATGAGTTTGTTGGCTTCATTCGCTGCATAGCCAAAACAAAAACAAAACGAACACCTTGTAGATCCTGCTACTCTTATTGAATTTGAAAATGATATAAAAAGCTAGATGGAGGTAAGTAGAATCTCTTTGTATTAAGATCTTGAAATGTGGAAGTGAAAACTTCCTTCAACATTTAATTTAATGCCGAAGATTTGAATTGAAGAGATTATCTCAAGAGACTGGAAAGATCGCTAATGGTGGATTTTTGTTGCAATTACCTTGCAATATTTTTTCTTCCTGCTGTTGGAATAGTGTTGTATAAAATCATGCTATACAGACTTAACAATACCTTTTACACAATCTTCTCTGAGCCTCAGTGTCGTTTCAGAAGTGAGCAGAGAGAACATGATTTTTTCTGTCAGGCAATTTCAGAGAAAATGCATTGAACAAAAGATGGGCATAAATCAAATCTTTGTTTATTTGGCTAAAGCTTCTGATACTATGAGTAGAAATGCCTTGCGGAAGATTTTGAAGAAGATTGTATGTTTTGATTTGTTTCAGAACTGAGATGTTTCCATAATTGAATAAGAGCATGCGACAACGAAGGTGGAAAGCTCAATGATCTAATTTTGGTTGAAAATGGTGTCAAACAAGGGGACATCCCAAAGCCAAAGCTGTTTGAATTGTACTTGCTATGGTTCTCTTGCATAGACAGAAATTGTAGGTTGTGGGTAATTTCGTGCGTTTAGACAGTGGGAAAGGCAATGACAAACCAGCCCAATATCCTTGCCAAGAAAACACAATGAGAAAGAGAACTCGCGCTTCATCCGATGGAAGAACTCGCGCTTCATCCAGTGGAAGAAATCACGCTTAATCCGGTGGGAGAACTTGTGCATGATCGGAAAGAATTTCCTTGCAGTGTCACGAATGCTTTGCAAAAGCATACGATACATTAACGACGATCTAGGCAGTACTGTGAGACAAATACTCTTGATGATGAATTTCTCCAAATACAGAAAGCCGGTGATGCATTCTGAAAATTGAATAACCGTTTATGGTATCGGTATGGATCTGAGACGAATTTGAAGATGCACAATACTCGTGTTTTGTCTTCGTGGCTATATGCACGTAAGAACTGGATTACTTACTGGATGAATATGAAGAGGCAGGAGCGATTTCACCAACAGTGTCTCCACCGTATACTGGATATTTGATAGAAAGTGTATGTAAGAGACGTTGAAGTCCTTAAATGCAGTCAGTCTACTATTATAGAGCCTCTCTAGCATTTCAGTACCGACTACAACGGAGTGGTTCTGTGGTCAGAATAAAAGACGATCGGATCCCTAAGCGATTTCTATAGTGAGTTAGTCAAGGGTAAAAGACCAATGCATAAACCAGAATTAAGGTATAAAGACTGCATCGAGTATAGACTGGAGAGCGTCAAGATCTTGGGAATTGGGTGAGAAAACCTTGCTCTAGAACAGTGCTCCGCAACCGCTATGTCGCAGCACACTGATGAGCCACGAGACGATGCTGGGTGTGTCACAGTGTAACTTGAATTAATTTTTTCCTCTATACTTTTTGTTATAGTTTTAGTTCAGGTGTGCCGCCGAATTCTGAAAAGAATATAAGTGCACCACAAGTGAAAAACGGTTGCGGAACACTGCTCTAGAATGTGTCTCGAGAAGGAGAGCAGTGTATGATGGGAAAACAAGAATTCGAACGAATTCGTGTCGAGCGCGAAGAGCTGAAGAGATATTTAAGGTGTTGATGTGTATTTTCCAATGTATGTTGTCGCACAACCTGATTTAACACGTAGCAAGTGTAGTCGTTTCTGTCTAAGTAATGCAGGCCTTAGAAATCATCAGTGAACCCACACATATTGGGAAGTTGTTATCTATGCACTATACATCATCTTTCCTTGCAAGGAGTGTGGAGTAATATGCAGCAGGAGGCGGACTGAAACATAATACGAAGCTTTGCCACAACAACATTGTAACAACTACTACAAGAGGTGACTATCGTTGCTGCACCAGCTCAAAAGAGGGTAAAATCCTAACAGCAACGAAAGACTGTTTCCGTGCTGTTCGTGATTGACAGAACAATCAAACGACGGCATTACGAAAATTGAATTGCCGTCATTATGTACGTATATAAAGTTTAGAAGTTCATTTGCGTTGACCAGGGTACCCATGATTCTAATTATGCAGTCCGTCTATGTACTGCCTATGTCCTGCATAGTTGGTGACGGTAAAATTTTCTCTGAAGATGCCTTTGGTTGCAGTGTGTAGGACGAGACCCACATTCTGTCAATTTCAGATATGTAACAAGTTATAATGTCTGCCAGAAATTTGTACTTATATCCTGTCCTTTTTATATTGTTTGAAATGTGATCATATTTCTTTCCCGATCGGTACTATGTCTGAAAATTGCTAGTTTATTTCGTACGTGTGGGGGAGAGGAGAGAGAGAGAGAGAAAAGAGGGAGAGAGAAAGAGATTCTTGTTAGTATACCGAAGGTCTGTAAATTTCCATTCATTTCATTCAAGGAAGAGGTTGATCTTTACTTTACGCGAGATAGGCTCTTTTCTATAAAAGAGTTCTGCGTCAGAGAGCACCTTCTATTCACATAAGATATATCCCTCCTCGTGATTTCCTATTATTTTTCCTCTTTTTTTCTAATTACAACCTTTAGATTCTCTCTTCTTTCTTTCCCGAAAGAGGCCTTGCATCCTTTTCGGAGTAGAGCATATGGAAAAACATATCTGGTTTTTAAGACCGACGAAGAAACTAGTACATGGATAAAACTTATGATATACATATGAGTCACAAGTTGGCATCACAGTGCATGAGTTTTAGGAACCCTTCGACCATAACTGGAGATATTGACCAGAAACTCAATTTTTAGTTGGGTGTCAGTATTGTGCAAAAGTTAGGATATATAGTTAGCACAAAATTGAATTGCAATATGGGGTCTAGTATAATTTGTATATCATAAGGATCTAGAAGTCAAGAAATCTATCCGAGAGCTCTATCCTACTGACGAAGTGGATGGTAGGTCAATAAGATATGTTGTGTGAAACATAAGGCCCAGTTGCTACACATGTGGTAGTAAAGTCATTTGAGGAACATATATCCACAAGAAAAGAGAAAGTAATGGGAAAATCAACGGGGTGGAGAGTAGCTGAAGCACTAGTGCTACTATCGGTTGGTTCCAAGATTGTAAAATTTGGCTGCTGACGCTTTTGTATGAGTACCACCACTGCAGATCTGAGATCAAGCGTTGCCATGCATGAGAAGCCTAGGCAACTTCTACAGCGGGAGATCGGCTAAAAGATATCAACTACATTGCTACTCCCATCATCTTGTGGCGATGAGAAGGTGAAGATTGGAGAAAAGTAGAAACTAATGAAGAAAATAAAGAGGAGTAAGAAAATGTTTCACCAGACACAAGGCAAGCTAAAAGTCGCTAACAAAGAGAGGACAGCTCTACGGGGAAACCGAACTTTACTGTGACCCGAGGAAAAAGAATATAACCAAAATGGAATTGTTGTAGTAGAAAATAAATGTACGAAAGCACTTACTGGAGATAACCATAAAGTTACACAGCTGATGAAAACACATCTTTGATATTATGCAAAAGTGTTGTAAGTTTAAAACGTTGCTTTTTCAGAAAACTAAAAAATAGTTTCGCCATTCCATAGCAAAACTGTTGAACTACACTTTGACAATTTTTTAGATCTTGGCATCCGAAGCAAGTGGAGATAAGATAGTTTGACCAAAAGAACCGGCTGTTGCGAGCAAAAACAAATACTGAAAAACAAAACACTTTTGGCCAAAATTGGACATACGACAGTTTAACATAACAGCAACTACATGAACTGTCAACTATAGAACAAATGCAGCACTATGTGGAGGAAAGAGGGGCTGAATCTAAGTTTCGACTGCATTTACTTATGTCTGAATTCAGAAGGCCAGGGTCGCAATTAGGTGAGACGAATCGTCCGGTGGTCTCTTACTCTACCAACGTGGGGATTTCTTACTTTTGCGTAGGTGTGTAGTGCATCTGAACTCATATTACAAGAGGTGTCTTTGTTGTCACATTTGTGCAAATTATCTTTAAGCGAACAATCAATGGATGGCATTTCCCGATATTCATTTGCCCCCATAACACACACATACATGTATATATATATATATATATAT
>NC_068989.1:54931128-54932033 GCF_001194135.2 Octopus bimaculoides
ATATATATATATACATATATATAATTAATCGAAAAATACTAAGGAAGAACACAAGAAAAAACAACAATGTGAGAACGTGGTACATGGAAAGTATTAAAAGACGCTCAGGAAGGAAATAATGAGGGTCTTACGTTTTGAGCAAAGCCCTTCTTCAGAAACAGAAGAAAGAAAGAAGAAAGTCCAAGAGAAAAATAAATACGGAGGTGAAAAATGGCCAACAATCCACATGAAATATTCTCTCATTCTTTTATCGTTTTGCTTGTTTCAGGCATTTGATGTGCGAACACGTTGGTGCATCGTCTTAAAGAATTTTTAGTCAAAGAAATCAGTCCAGTATTTACTCTATTTTAGCCTGCTACTTATTCCATATGATTTGTCTCTTTTGCCGAACTGCTAACTTACGGGGTCTTACACACACCAATACCAGTTGTCAAGTGGCGGTGGAGGACAAACAGTCAGACACACGCACGCACGCGCACGCGCACGCGCGCGCACATACACACGCGCACAAACAAACACACACACACACACATATGTGTATATAATATATAAATATACCAGAGACTTCTTTCAGTTCCACATCTACTCGCGATGCCTTGGTCAGCCCGAGGCTAATGTAGAAGACACTTGCCCCCAGGTGCCACGTAGAAGGACTGAATTTGGAATCACACACCCACGGTCACTCAAAATCTAGCTAATTGCAAGTGAATATGGTTTCGCTGATAAGGCCTAACAAAATCGAAACATGTCCACTCATCAGTTGACAACAAAAACAAGTTCAGCTCACGACTGCATTGTTTGAATTTTCCAAAACTGCAGAACGAGTCCAAGAAGAAAAGAGAAGATATTTGGCGCCTTCTGTCAAATATGTGTGTGTGTGTGTGTGTGTGTGTGTGTGTGTGTGT
>NC_068989.1:54932586-54934286 GCF_001194135.2 Octopus bimaculoides
CACACATACCCTGTATGGTTATATATATACACACATACACACATCTGTATGTCTGTCTATCTGTCTGTCTGTATGTATGTATGTATGTATGTATGTGTGTATGCATCGTGTGTGCATGCTGTTTGTATGTATATTTCATTTCAATATGCATAATTAGTAGCGCCCAGAGAACGCATAAATATTTACATATATATTTATACATACTTGCATACATACTATGCATATAAAAATGCACGGAGCCAGCTCATACATATATGTACGTATGCATGAATGTATGTATATCTGCATGCATGTATGTATATATGTATGTATGTATATATGTATGTATGTATGCATGTATGTATATATTATGTGCAAGCGTACGTGCGTACTAATAAATGTACGTGCACACTCACGCACACAGTTACCCCTCGGACAAGCTTGTACACTTACATATACGTGTGTACACTTGCACACGCTTACATACACATACGCACATATTTGCATACATACACACACACATATAAATACGTGTGGGTGTGTTCGTGAGTTTGTTCGTATGTGCGTGTGTGTGTGTGTGTGTGTGTATGTGTGTGTGTGCGCGCGCATACACACAAATATTCAGTGTTTATTCCTGTTTGGTATAGGATTTATTTTTATTCTCTAGCCTCTCAGTAATTTGTATCTTGGTTGCCAATTAAAAAGAAGCATATATGACAAGTGATTCTGTTTGACACGGCTGCGCAATCCCAGACGCCGGCTGATCTGTCATCACGGAACAATGAAATACTGAGACTTGTCTTGGCTTCTGTAAAACCAGTCTCCCGGGAATTCCATAATAACTTCGTTTGAACAGATTTGCTTCAGAAGTTTCCTGTGATAGACATAACAGACTTGGCCAGCACCTGCAGACATATTATAATGGTTTGAAGACGGAAGATAAGAGGAGAGAGAGAGAGAGAGAGAGAGAGAGAGAGAGAGAGAGAGAGAGAGAGAGAGAGAGAGAGAGAGAGAGAGAGAGAGAGAGAGAGAGAGAGAGTCAGTGAATGAGAGAAAGAGAGAGAGAAAGAAAGACAGACAGAGAGACAGACAGACAGGCAGACAGAAGCAGAGACAGACAGACACACAGAGATAGATAGATAGATAGATAGATAGATAGATAGATAGATAGATAGATAGATAGATGGATGGATGGATAGATAGATAAATAGATAGATAGATAGATAGATAGATAGATAGATAGATAGATAGATAGGAGAGTAAAGAAATAGACAAACAAACAAAAAAAGACAAAGTAGAGGTGGCGAGGCATAGTGAAAGGCGGTCGGGACTGAGAGTGTGGAAGAGACCAGAATGAAAGAATTTCGCGAAATACAGAAGAAAAACCAAATGATGGAAGGACTTTTGGTGAATTTAAGAGAGAGAGCGAGAGAGAGAGAGAGAGAGAGAGAGAGAGAGAGAAACAGATAAGCAGACATAAAGAGAGAGAAAGATCAAAGTACTGAAATAAATAGACAAATAGATGGATGACAGAGGTAAGATGTGATGTCTGTGTATGTTTGTGTGGATGTTTGCGTGTTTGTACGTAGGTGTGTGTGTCTGTGTGTCGCAACTTATTTCGTTGTAGTTTTTTTTAATGTCTGTGTCTATATATTTACACGCATACACACACACATACACATACACACACACACACACACACATTCTATATACAACTAGCT
>NC_068989.1:54934784-54937115 GCF_001194135.2 Octopus bimaculoides
ATAGATAGATAGATACATACATACATACATATATAGGTATGTAGATAGATAGCTAGCTAGCTAGCTAGATAGATAGATAGATAGATAGATAGATAGATAGATAGATAGATAGATAGATAGATATTCTATCAGACTCTTTCACCGAACCGCTAGGTTATGGGGACGTAAACACACCAACATCGGTTGTCAAGTGATGGTGGGGCACAGACACGCACGCGCACACACACACACACACACATATGTATACGACGGGCTTCTTTCAGTTTCCGTCTACCAAATCCACTCACAAAGCTTTGGTCGGCTTGAGGCTATAGTAGACACTTACCCAAGGTTCCATACAGTGGGTCTGAACTCGGAACCATGTGGTTAGGTACCATGCTTCTTACCACACTGCCACTTCTGCGCCTATAGCAGTAATTCATAAAGAACTTTGTCAGTTTGCAGTGGATTCCCTTCACTCATGTTAGTTAATGACCATGAAATTAATAAAAAAAATTTTTTATAAGATATAAGTTATAAATAAGATGATAATCTATTTTCAAACGCATGACTGCTGATATAACAGCAGGAATATTCGATATGATGTCCTTACAAAGCGGAAAAATTTGTCAGCAACTAGCCCTGAGACTCGAACTCACATCCCTCGAAGTTTCCAGCCAAGTGCTTTACCAGTTAAGCTAAACTGCCCGGAAACTTCAAGCGATGTGAGTTCGGGTCTCATGGCTGGCTGCTGACAAATTTTTCCGCTTTGTAAGGTTATCATATCCAATATTCCTGGAGTTACATCAGCGGTCATGCGTTTGGGAATAAATCATCATCTTATTTGTATCTTGCAGTACACATTTCAACGCTTATAAAATAACAAACGTTAGTTTGTTTACATTTATAGTCATATGTGTGTGTATGTGTATGTGTGTGTGCGTACACACACATACACACACATATACAAACCTTTGTTAGTTGACCAGGCAAGCTTAACTAAATATATTAATCTGATGTCGTTAATAAACCGAAACATACGTCCATAGTTATCTTTTGCCCCGTAGCAATGATGAATCACCCCTCTAAGCTAAAAAACTAACTTTGAGAAATTAATTTTCTAAAATTATCTTTCCTTATTTTGGGAGCTGCATATACAATTCTAAGTAGGGTTTTGTTTCCTTTCTCCAAGGTGGAACATTAAATGAATTAAGAACTTCCTTGTATGGTACTCAGTACATTATTCCTTAACTTTCTAATGCACAGAGTAAGATTAACTGGAGAGGGAGAGAGAGAGTGACGAAGAATAGAAGAGGAAAAGAGAGAAAGATAGAAAATTAGTAAGAGAAACGAGGGAGAGAGGGAGAGGGTAAAAATGTTGTTGACTCTGCTGCGCTAAAATGACGCTGGACAGGTGCTCTGTCACTCTTGTAATACTCAGTTTTGCCGGTGAAGTGAAATGGAGCAACGTGATATACAGTGCCTTGTCAAAGAGCACAGAATACCCTTCGGACTGGGAATCGAACCGACGACCTTATTATCGAGTAGCCAATATAGTATTTTCTACTATAGCCACAAGACGACTAAAGCCTTGTGAGTGGATTCGGTGGACGGAAACTGAAAGGAATCAATATATGTATAAATATGCATGTGTGTGTGTGTATGTGTGTGTGTGTGTGTGTGTGTGTGTGTGTGTGTGTGTGTGTGTGTGTGAGTGAGTGTGTGAGTGAGTGTGTATGTGTGTGTGTATACTTTTGTGTAAATATATATATATAGAGATAGATAGATAGATTTGTGTGTATGTGTGTATATGTGTGTGCGTGTGTGTGCGTGTGTGTGTGTGTGTGTGTGTGTGTGTGTGTGCGTTTGTGTTTGTGTTTGTCCCCTACCACCGCTTCACAACAAGTGGTGGTTTGTTTACGTCCCTGTAACGTATCAGTTCGGCAAAACAAAAAGAAAAGAGAAAATCCACAGAATAAGTACCAGACTAAACACCGGGTTACATTTGATCGACTAAAACCCTTCAAGCCGGTGCTCCAGCATGGTCACTATCCAGTGACTGAAACAACTAAGAAGGGAAAGACAAAAGAGCAAAAACAGCAACAAAAATATCCAACAGGGCCGACGAGAGAGCAAGAGATTGAAAAGGAAGATTTTGAGACATATAAATATAACGCTTATGTAACAATACAGAATAGTCTATAGCCGTTCTTTAAATGTTTGTGGTCTTGTGTCATCCTAATAAATCAATAAAGGTATTTATCTATATTCTTTTTTTTTCCTCTTGTACTTGAGTATAAAGCGTGAAATATATAAAATTCGTAACAAAAGTGTTTCGTTATTTTGATGTAT
>NC_068989.1:54939766-54940268 GCF_001194135.2 Octopus bimaculoides
ATATATATATATATATATATATATATATATATACACATTACATTTATGTATATATGTATGTATGTATGTATATTCGTATACATACATACATTTATACATCCTTCTTATAGACATACATATATAAAGAATTCCTGCAGGAAGCTATGTTTCACTGAACTCGCAGAGTCTAAAAGCCCGTGACTGTGGACCACTGAAGCGATGAAGTAAATCAATGATGCGTTAAAAATTGCTTTGAAGTTGTATATCATTGAAGCAAAGATTCCAGTATCGCTTGCTGGTGTTACATTATATATATTTTGTTCTGGTTGAAATAACTGCGAGTTGTAGAGCCATCTGTGCCACTGCTGATGCAAAATATACAAAGGTACAAAGATAAAGCAATATAATAATACAAACACGAACATTTGTGAGATTTTGGTTAGGATTTCAATTACACGCACTTACGCACGCACGCATGCACGCAAAAGTGTTTGTATGCGTTTGTATGTGTATATATATATAT
>NC_068989.1:54941141-54951182 GCF_001194135.2 Octopus bimaculoides
TATAGAATGCTTTTGATTGATCCAAATTGATCAGAGCACTCCCGAAGCCAGTTTTGGTTCCAGCCCTCTCTATGATGTATCGCATAAGGTAGAGGTTGTCGTGTATAGACCTGCTCGGGATTGCGCACATTTGCGCTTCTCCGACCAGGCTACCGATGATTAGCGCCAACATTTTCGTTAACACCTTGGCCAAAATCTTAAACTCTGTGTTTAGCAGAGTTATAGGCCGAAAATTCTCTAGTACGTCACCATTGTCGGTGTCCTTCCTCAGCAGTGTCACCACACCTCTGCTAACAGCACTAAGAGTTTTCCCGTTCTGTTACCAGTTTCGGTAGACGTCTGTCAAGAGGTCGCCAAACAAATCTAGCATGCATATATAGAATTCATAGGGTAGACTTTCCAATAAGAATTAACATTAATATGTATGAGAGAATTAATCTTTTAGAAAGCAGTATCTCTTGATGTATATCCGTAGCCTTGGTAAATGCTTAGAAAGTGGGGGGAAAGAGATTCAAGAATACTTCCAGATTCTGTGGATACTTTGGAAAGAACATAACAGCCTAGACGTCTTTAATTTTCTTTACATAGAGACAGCTTAAACAATAACAGATTTTGACGACTTTATCCATATCATATGCAATATCGTAGATCACCATTGTCTTTTTAAATTTAATCCCGAAATATACTTTCTTGCAGAGAATTAGATTAATCTGTTTGTCTTTGTTTCCTTCGAAGTATTTATCTACTTATAATATGTACGTCCTGGATATATTTTATCTCTGACTGTCCTAATCTACATACCATTGCAAGCGTTTGACTTTGTGTTTTGCATAAATTGACAGAAGCAATACACAACAGAGTCAATTTAAAAGAGTTTCAATTAAGAGCGGTGAAATAACACAATTGTTATAGACTCACACGAGTAGGATGACTTTGGTTCTATACTATCTGTCAACAACGCCTGCGATGAAACTGATGAGAAATTGTATTGGCCCACGTCTGTAGCCTTTATCTTGGATAAATACCAGTGCATGGGCAGCTAACTCTTCCATTCTGCCTCAAAAAATATTATCTTGAAAAGATCAAGAAAATCATTTCAATTGAGCTCACGGCCCCGTGAAAATAGGGATGTGATGAGGCCTAAGAATTAAAAGGTACAAAATATGAGAGCCCTCTGCAGGATTGCAGGGAGAAGTTATAGCTTTTCCCAGTCGATTTTGGGTGTAAGGGGTTCCCTGTTCAATCGACATGGAAGATACTTACAGTCATTGGAATAAGAGGAAAAGAACGAAGGGTAGCTGTACGCAGGATATGAGAGGCAGCTGAAAGAGCTTCTTGTTGGCTTTGGAGCAAGAGAGAGGAGTTAAGCTGGAAGCTAGGATGAGATGGGAAGCAGTGATTTGGTCACCTCTGTTGACCCACCAACGGGAGGGTGTGACGGTTCAAGGTCGAAGCATCCGTTGAACTGATGACATCAGTTCCTCCTGGCGAAATTTGGTAAGTGGAAAAAGCACCTTTTTCTGAATGTTATCAACACACACACGCACACGTACACACACACACACACACACATGCATGAAACATCGATGTCTAGGATACCTAATAGATGGTAATACCGAACGAACCGGGCGTTTTCACACCATTTTACCATTAGACAGATATATTCTCCACAGTAACTGCAGTATAGTTGCCTTTTCGCAGTTGAAATATGTCACAAACATATTTCAACTAACCTAAATTTTGCTTATGCCTAAACACTGCTTAGCGCTAACATTTTGATTTATATACATATATATATATATATATATATATATATATATATATATATAAAACAAAATGTAGATATACATATAAACATACATATAAACATATAATTATATAAATAATATATAAATATATGCATATATACATACATATATGTATATACCTACATATATGTATATACCTACATATATATGTATATATACATGCATATATGGGTACAGGACATCAAAAAACGTAGACATAATGAGAAAACGAAAACATGAAAACAAAAACGTAGAAAACGAACTTTTTCGAACAACAAAAAAAAACATACATACATACATACATAGCTACTGAAACAGTATCAATACGAAATGGTAATCCTGTTCTCTAACTTAATGTGGAAGTTGTGTTAGAACACAAAATACTGCGTAATTTACCTTGAGAGGATCTCTCATGTGGACTCATAGCACATAAAAACACTCGTAATTATATCATTGACAGATGATAACCGTCTGCTATGGCCGCCTGAACTGTCAGATCACGTGATTTCTCTATGATTTTGCTAACAAGTGAGGTTAGATAGACAGTCCTATAATTTTTAGCTTCCGCTCTGTTACCTCCTTTATAGAAAGAACATATTGTCTTCGTTCAACTTTCTAAGAAGTATACCATTTACAAAGAAACTTTGGAAAAAGATCAGCAGTGATCTTGCTAGAGCTCCTTAGCATTTCTTTGGGAGGATTGCTAGGAATCCATCATTGTCTGTGACTGAGTTTAAATGCATTTCATCAATGGCTGATAGTACATCAGGTTCTTCTATTTCAGTGTGATCGGTAATCCCTTTGTATAGAGCTGTGGTGCCGAAGACCTGATAAGGTATGGCTATTTGCAAGCGTTCCATCGAAGTTGTGGAAACACTTTTGTATTGCACATTCAGAATTTCACTTATCTTCTTCGGTTCTGCAGTTAATGAGTCACTTTCTTCGAACAGCGGCTCTATTTTGTACCGTATCGAAGCAGACTCTTTTGAAAATCTATGGAAGGCTTTAGGGATTGCTTACATTTTTTACAACCCTGCCTGCTTTTTCTGCTCTGTCCTGTTCATGGGAATGTTTAAGTTCACTTTCAATCGCAAGCAGTGTTTGTTTGAGATAAGATTCTTTCCTATCTTTTAGTGGCCCATTCAGATGATTTAAGGTTTTAGCTTGTCGTCTCATTAAAATCTTCATATCCCTGAGGATTAATTTTTGTTGATTTGACATATTCCCCGACGTAAACTTACTACGTATGTCATGCATGACTATCACAAATATTTGTTTTTATATCGAGTTATAATACGAAAATATCAATATTAAACTGAAAAATTACTCAAAATACTTTTTAGTGTACATGTTCATTGTTCATTATAAATGATCGTTATTTCCACCGCCTACAGCGAGATCTGGAATGAATATTTGCATATTTATTCATAACGCGCAGTAGTGTATCTCTTTGGAAAATAACTTCACCTTTTAACGACAATATGTTCAATATGTTCAACACAATCGTCTCATTGGTGCACGGCATTCTCCGACACTGGTGTTTCGACATATTGTGTCTCATCAGTCAGAAGTAACTGGAGACTAACCAAATCCGATGGCTTCCTTTATAGTTTGAGTGGACTAATTGTTTTCTGAAAAGTGTTCTTTATAGTTTTAGTAGAATGACAGTGACATTGAAGTTTCGGCCTGATGGTCTTCGAAACTTCGAAGTCACTGTCCCTCTTCTCCTTGCAAAGGTATAATCTATATAATACTAAAAGTCTGTGATAGCTTGCTTGCGTGCTTGTTTGTAATTTAATGCAGCCACACCGGCGCATATTGGAAAAATATTCTGAAAGTAAGGAACCCCTGAAATGTGAATACAAACAGAATAAAACAAGTTTCGCGTAAATTGGGCCACGGATTCCCAAGATACGCGGTCTTTTTAGGTTGGTTTCCACAAATTTAAGCAGTGAAAAATCTGGGGTTATTGACCTTTACTCTGAACAACTGGATAGTTTTGTTCCAATGCTTCCCTGCGTGCGTGCTTGTTTGTCATTTAATACGGTCAAACCGGCGGATAATGGGGAAAAAAACACTGAAAGTAAAGTACTACTGAAATAGGAATACAAACGGAACAAGAGAAGTTTCGCATAAATCGGACCATGGGTTCCCGGGATACGCGGTTTTTTGGTGGGTACCCTTATGACTGCCGGTTTGCGTGCTTGTTTGTAATTTAATACAGCGATACGGGCGCATAATGGGAAAATACTTTGAAAGTAATAACCATTGAAATGTGAATACATACGGAATGAAACAAGTTTCGCCTAAATCGGAACATGTGCTCCCGAGATACGCGGTTTTTCAGGCACCTTTTTAAATAGCCAAACCGGCGTGTAGTGGGGAAAATGCTTTGTAATGGTGAAAATGAAATGTCAATACATCAGTTAAGGCGGCGAGCTGGCAGAAACGTTAGCACACCGGGCGAAATGCTTAGCGGTATTTCGTCTGCCGCTACGTTCTGAGTTCAAATTCCGCCGAGATCGACTTTGCCTTTCATCATTTTGGGGTCGGTTAATTAGTACCAGTTACGCACTGGCGTCGATATAATCGACTTAATCCGTTTGTCTGTCCTTGTTTGTTCCCTCTGTGTGTAGCCCCTTGCGGGCAGTGAAGAAATCAGAAACGTTAGTATGTCGGGCGAAATGCTGAACGGTGTTTCGACTGTCTTTACGTTCTGAGTTCAAATTCCGTCGAGCTCGACTTTGCCTTTCATCCTTTCAGGGTCGATAAATTAAGTACCAATTGCGTACTGGAGTCGATGTAATCGACTTACCCCCTCCCCAAAAATGTTGGGCCTTGTGTTTAGAGTAGAAGAGAATACAAACGAAATAAAACAAGTTCCAAGTGAATCAGACCACGGGATCTCGAGATACGCGGTTTTTCCTAATACCTTGAACTAATGGTAACCCAATGGGTCTGGGGTGGTCTAGCATATATGATTTTTTTCTTTCTTGTTCGTTCCTGTCTGGGCTATGAAAGGTCTGTTTATATTTTTGTTTGTCGTAATTATTCATACCAATATGTAATTCCTGACGAAAAATCTAATTTTTATTTCAAGAGGAGTTTTTCGTGTTTGTCTTTGAAATTAATTAGACTCCGAAACAATTTGTACAATTTATATTAGAACTGTACCAACCTGGATTATGAATTATAGATCGTCTACACCTACAATTTTTTTCCTTTTCTTATACTTCATTTATATATACTAAGTTGCGGGAAAAGTTCGTGCGCCATGTTAAATAATGATTTTTTTGGCAAAAATTTATTCAAAAACAACAACTATTTTTCAATATAAAGACCATCGTTTTCCACGACCTTCTGCCAACGATCTACAAGCCTTCGGATTTGGTCAAAGTACCAATCCTTCGGCTTTGAATCGAAACATTCTTGACAGGTTTCTTCAACTTCATCGAATGACTCAAATCGGTGACTTTTTATAACGTGCAGCACTGATCGGGAAAGACAGTAGGCAGATGGAACAACGTCTGGACTATAGACTGAATGCGGCAGAACTTCAACACCGTCCAGTTCTTCAATCTTGTTGCTGGTCTTTCTGGCGGTATGCAGCTTTGTATTTTTTTGTTGAAACAAAGCGCGTGTTTGACGAACCAGTCTTGGGTACTTTTCAACAGTGAGTCATCAATGAACATGACATGAACTGAATGAACACACACCGCAAAAAAATATATATAAAAAAAACATGATTCTAACACGGTGCACGAACTTTTTCCTCAACCTACTATATCATTGTATCGAGCAAATATTCTCATGTACTGCTGGTCACAGTGCGCTTCCTCACATTGCAGGCAGGCCAACATTACTCCTGAAAGGAAAGCTAGTCCGCCGCTGAATTACTGTTGTAACGTAATTTGCCACATACGACAACCAGACATCTACTGTGAGAAAGCGTAATTTCTTTCATATTTTTTCTTTCCACCACCGCACCCTCTTTTTTTATTTTAGTTGTTGTATCTTAATTGTTGCCCGACTTTTAAGGTAGTCTTGTTTGCACAGCACTTTTTCTTTTCGTTGAACAAAGCACTCTTTTTTTTTCTCTCTCTTTTTGTTTCTTTTTCAAAAATAAATATCTTGTACGTTTACGTATTACTTCCAGATATTCAGTCTGTTTTCGTTTTCTGAAGCTAGTTCTACGGGGTTTAATATCTCTCGGTGCTAGCACTTCAAACATCATAGAAGACTTCCATTGGTATTAACCTTCGTTCTTGTGTATGTGTTATCTTTAACTGGTTAAGGTGTCTCTTATGTTCCGAACGTTGTCCTTTAATCAAATACATCATGTTAACTAATCTTTTGATTACGCAGCCATCCTCCCAACCTTTGCCTTATAATATTTCTTGTATTTCCTTCAAATGTATTTTTTTGTCTTTCCTTTATATGTATTTTTCCCTGGCAATAATTTATTGAAGATCAATTTTATTTTACGCGCGAACACTAACTCTGCTGGTTACTTTCCTGAATTCGTATTTGGATTTGTAGTTATTCTATACGCTCTCAAAAATTTTGTTAGTACCTCGTCATTATCTAGCTCTTTCCGTGATTTTCTTAGAGCTCTTTTGAACGTGTCGACAAATCTTTCTGCTTGCTCATTTCTCCTCGGGTGGTAGAGCGGCGTAAAGATGTTCTTTATAGCATGTATTTTGCAGAAATTTCTTATTTCATATCCCGTGAATTGTGTTCCATTATCTGAAACTAACGTATCTGGATCACCGTATAGACAAATAAATAGCTCGAGTAAGTAGTTTATTGTTGTCTTTGCTGTGGGTTTATTACATCTGCACACCTCTGACCACTTTGTATAACTATCCACAACGATTGGATAGTATGCAGCGTTCACTGGTCTAGCGTGGTCGATATGTATCCTGGACCATGGGCTCTCAGTCTCCGACCACGATTGGTATTTTACTGGTGGTACTTTGGTTGCCAATGCGCAACCTTTACATGCTTTTATCAATTCCTCGATGTCCCTGCCCATAGTCGGCCAGTAAACAAAGCTCCTCATTAAAGATTTCATTCTGAATATTCCCGGGTGCCTACGGTAGAATTGTTGCCATACTCGTTTCTGTAATGCATTTGGTACTACTACTTTCTGCGCGCATTTTAAGACTTCGTCGCAAAGTGAGAAATTATTTCTTTCGTTCTTGCAATGTAAATATCCTCTATCGATTACACACAATAATTCTTACATCATTTTTTGACTGCAATTGCGCTATCACGGTCTCTTCTAGCGATTCCATGCTCTTGGGAATTGGCCTCAATAAGCAGTCTGCATGATCAATTTTCTTCGACGGAATATACTGCATCTTAAAATTGTAGTTCAGCAATATTGTACCCCAGCGTTGTAGTCGGTTCGCTGTATGGGCAGGGAATCACTTCTTTGATCCAAAAATTGATAGGTCGGTTTGTAACAAAGGTCGGTTTGTAACAAAGAAATTCTACCATGGAGAAATTTGTGAAATTTTTTTACCGCAAAAATAATCGACAGAGCTTCCTTCTCTATCTGACTATACTTTTTTCCGCTACTATCAGGGAACGTGAAGCATGAACTATTGGCTTCTTAATTCCATCTTTATACTTGAGTAGCAAGACTGCTCCTATGCCATAATCCGAAGTATCTAACGCTACAACAATGTCCATTCTAGGATCGAAATGTGCTAGTGACAAGTCAGGAATTCGAATTTTCTTTATGTCTTCAAATGCGGTTTGGCACTTTACTGAGCGATTCCATTTTACTTCTTCTTGTAGTAAATCGTTCAATGGTGCTCTCAATTTATGTATATTTGGAATGTACTGTTGATAGTAAATATCTAGGCCAAGGAAAGCTTGTAATGTCCGTATATTCGTTGGGGGAGGCATATTCTTGATTGCGTCTACCCTCGACAGGTCAGGATGGCTTCCATTCATATCTATGATTTGACCTAGGCATTTGATTTTAGGTAAAACAAATTTACACTTCTCTTCTCTGTGTGTGAAACCATAATCCTTAAATTTTTTAAAGACACAGTTCACGTGTTCAATATGTTCATTCCGCGATTCGCTTTTGATTAAGACGTTATCAAGGTAAGGAATAGCAAATTGACAGTCTGCCAACATCACGTCCGTCACCTGTTGAAATATTGCAGGTGCTACCTTCTGTCAAAAAAGTAGTCTATTGTATAGACCTCTGTGCGTATCGGCCGTTAACAGCTTTGATTATGTTTTATCTACTTTGATTAGTAGATATACGTCTGACAGATCGAGTTTTAACAATATTTTACCTCCGTTTAATTTTGCAAAAATATCTTCTGGGTTTGCTAGTGGATGATGGTTAATTTTTAAACAGTCATTTAAACCGGTCGAAAAATCGGCACAACCTAATTTTGTTATTTTTCTTTTCTATGCTTACAGTCGGAGCTACCCATTTCGCGTAATCCACTTTTTCAATGATTGCTTTTTTTTTTTTCAATCTGTCCAACTCATCGTCCACTTGTTTTATTGCCGCAAAAGACACTTTCTTCTTAGGCTTGAACACAGATGTAATGTTATCATCTAATTCAAAACACGCTTCAATCTTTGTGCATAGAGCTAGTTTGTCCGAGAGTTCATGCGGAAACATTTTTACCATTTTCTCTTTTACTCTTCAGAAGAATTATTTTCAGAGGGACAACCATTAATGTTTTTACAGAAGAGATTTATGGGCAAATTTCACTGTTTTTCTCAACATAAGTCTCCCTATTTTCTTCTATGTTTCCATATTTATTATTGAAATATCACTCAGTCTCCACTTGAAGTAAAATATGTATTCCATTTATTTTTACGTGTACGAAATTTCTTATTTGGGAGTCGATTTTTGTTTCTGCTGAGAGCACTCTAGTATTTTTAACGTTTGACCTTCGTAATTTTGTTCTGTAGTGTGAATTCTTGTGACGAATTATTTTGCAACTGTAACATTTTAGATTTTTAAATGGAAAGTTTTTTTCTGGAATGTATGCCCCCACATCCATTACTTGGATTGGGACGCGGCACTCTTTTTGGTTGTACTTCTTCGGTTAGCATATCTATATTTTTGAGGGATCCTTTTCTTAAATTTTTCTACATTGCGTTTCAGATTTACCATCCTTTGGCATTCTTCTGCCACGGACTGTAAGGTTAGATCTTGGTTCGCTTGTTCCAATTCAGAAAGAATTCTTACCCGAATTACTGTATCTTCGCTTGCTGTAAGGCCTTGTAAGAAAATTAGACACTTGACCATCTCAGGGGTAAGATTTTTGAGTTTAAAACTTTCACACATTCTGTTGACTGTTCCTGTATATGTGATAAAATCACCATTCTCTTTTTTAGTTATATTCCAACACTCCATTCTAGTGTTAAATAGAGAATTTTTATCACAGAATATGTTAGTAATTCTATTGTTTCCTTAAAACAAATTTCTTTGTTTTTTTTTGTTTTTTTTTTTGGTGTGGGGAATATGAAATTACAGTAACGTTCATGCTCTAACGGAACTAATTTTCGCAATAAAAATATCCCTTTTTGTTCGTCCGACCATGATTTGCAATCTTGCTTTAATATCTCCTCGTACCTTCTGTAGTACGATGCAAAAGTTATACTCTTCTCTGGGTTATAACAGAATTCATTAATCGAGTTCGAAACGCCGTCTGGCGAAAACGAACTTCCCTCATTTTTGAACTTCTTTGAATATAGCTCGAATAATTGTTGTTGTAGTTGTTGCTCCAGTACTTGCTTCTGCAATTCCTGTTGCTGTTCTTGTTGCTTTTACAACTGTACTAAGGAAACTAATAGGTCTTCCATTATTTAACAAGTTGTATCACAAACAAATTGTTAAATAACCTACGTGAGCTTCGAAACCTTCGTCGGCAGATGTTGTAACGTAATTTTTTACGTACAATAAATAAGACAACCAGACAACTGTAAAAACAACGTAACGAACAAACGAATCTCTTTATGAACCAACAATCAATATTCCTTTTGAAATAACCAACCTTCCGACTTCACTGCGAATTAACACGAACTTCATCCAACTCCGAACTCTGAAACTCGAACTCACTTGGATCGTTACTATTTATACTTTACTCGAACCAGTCTCTCTCTTGCAAGGGGGCGTCATAACTGTTATCACAACAGGTATCCAGTTACAGCAGAGTGTGCTCAAGACACAAGGTACTGCCGGTCTGGGAGTCGAAACAATTATCTTGCG
>NC_068989.1:54953985-54954520 GCF_001194135.2 Octopus bimaculoides
TGTGTGTGTGTGTGTGTGTGTGTGTGTGTGTGTGTGTGTGTGTGTGTGTGTATGTATACATATATCTATCTATCTATATATATATATATGTGTGTGTATATATATATATATAGTCACATATACGAACACATACGCATATAGTGATACATAATGGTATACGAGTTTCAAAACAGCCGATTGTAATGTGTTGGTGTTGTTATCTGCACGGATTATTATTATTATTGTCATTATGCCTTTCTACTTTCTTATATAGCTTGCGGCACTTTCATACCAATGAAATACCGTGGAAGCCGGATGTCTGTCTGAATGACCGTCTGTCCCATTGTTTCTTGACTCTTTTCACTGGTTGTACATGTTGGCCGGCTAGATGGCCGATCGGTCGGTCGGTCGGTCGTTTGTTTGGTTCGCTGGTCGGTGGGTTAGATTGCTGTGTTTGTTTTTATGTTTGAGTTTGCATCATTCATATATATATGTGTGACATGTGATCTTCTAGCACATTAGCAGTCCACATAGTGGCATCCTTTATACATATTTT
>NC_068989.1:54954530-54961964 GCF_001194135.2 Octopus bimaculoides
TTTTTATAAGAATTTATCAAGTAGTCAGCGTGAAAAAAACCTCATAATGAAAAAAACTCATCATTTTTTTTCATAAATATATATAATTTATATAAGAGCATTAACTATATAGTAACTATATAGTAATGCCTCACGCTCAGAAGGACTAAATAAGTCAAAAACTACCGAAAAATAAGCAACATATTTACCGAAAGCGTCATACTGGCCATGATGAAATACCACAAGGTATAGAAAATACGTATTCGCCTTTATATATTTAATCCTTTATATTGAACACTCAATATTTCATCTATTCAATAAGACATTCCATATATTCAATAAGACATTCAATACTTTATTTCATTGTACCATCCATTTTTATTTTATATTATATATTGTATATTATATATTCCATATTCTATATCCCACATTGGTTTTGCAGGAATATAAATAAAACATAAAAAACAGACAGTGTTGGAACTCTTTTAAACAAAATAATATATATATATATATATACACACATACACATAGATATATTGACATACATTTATCATATATGCAAATATTTATACATATCATTGATATATTGACGTAGGAGTGGCTGTGTGGTAAGTAGCTTGTCTACCAACCACATGGTTCCGGGTTCAGTCCCACTGCGTGGCATCTTGGGCAAGTGTCTTCTACTATAGCCTCGGGCCGACCAAAGCCTTGTGAGTGGATTTAGGAGACGGAAACTGAAAGAAGCCCGTCGTATGTATGTATGTATGTGTATATATATATATATATATGTGTGTGTGTGTGTTTGTGTGTCTGTGTTTATCCCCCCAACAACGCCTGACAACCGATGCTGGTGTGTTTACGTCCCCGTAACTTAGCGGTTCAGCAAAAGAGACCGATAGAATAAGTACTAGGCTTCCAAAGAATAAGTCCTCGGGTCGATTTGCTCGACTAAAGGCGGTGCTCCAGCATGGCCACAGTCAAAAGACTGAAACAAGTGAAAGAGTAAAGATATATATACAGAGAAAGATAGTCATACGGGCATACATTTGTATACATACATAGCTACATATACACATACACGTTTGTACTTATATGCCCATGGATGCTTGTATGTTTGTGTGCGTATGCGTGTGTAGGTATGTGTATGTATGTATATGTATGCGTGTGTCTGTTTCTGTGCATGTGTATATCTGTGCGTGTATGTGTGCGTGTGCGTGTGTGTAACTCTATACCCTACTATTAACTCCTCACCTCCCAACTTCAATATTGAGCGCCGCACCGACTTAACATCCGTATTTAACTCCATCTAACAGATAATTAATTGCTTTTTTTTTTTCCTTTTATTATTATCATTGTTATCTTTAAGGCTGTGTTAAGCTAGTTTTAATGGTGCGTCGAGAAAACTGCAAAGGGGCATTTCTTCCAGTTTTACGTTCTGAATTCAATGTCACGAAGGTCGATTTTGACTTTTCTCGGTTAAATAAGTACCTGTTGCCAATCAGAAAGAATTATTATCATTATTTTGGAGGCTCGTGGCTTAGAGGTAAGGTGTTGCACTAATGATCGTAAGATTGTGGTTTCGATTCCAGAACCGTTCGATGCAATGCTTTTCCGCGATACACTTTATTTCACGTTACTCCAGTCCACTCAGCTAGCTAAAAGAGTAATCCTTCGATGGACTGGCGTCTGAGGAAACCGGCCTTATGAGCCTATGATACGAGAAGGATATTTAAGACGGTGATGGGCTAGGGTCTATTGTGTGCGTCGAACAAAATGTCGCGTTCTGGATGTTTACGATCGCACCGAGGTCGTTCTCACCTTTTATCTTTTCGAAGTCGATGAAATGAACTATCCATCAAGACCTGGGGGTCAAAGTTGTCAAGTGAGACGCTCTCATGCAAATTGCTAGCCTGGGGATTAAACGAGAAACCATTATGAAAAGCTACGAGCAGGCAGAATAGGTAGAGTTTGAGTGAAATGCTCCGTGGTATTTATTCCATTTTCTTGACCATCTGACTTCAACTTCAGACAATGTGAACTTTGCCTTTCATTCTTTGAGTGCGATAAAATAAAATGCCAGTTATGTACTGTAATTCATTAATCGTTCCGCTTATACACAGATAGTAGTAGTAGAAGTAGTAGTAGTAGTAGTAGTAGTAGTAGTAGTAATAGTAGTAGTAGTGGCGGCGTTGGTGACGGTGGTGGTAGTAGTAGTAGTAGTAGTAGTAGTAGTAGTAGTTATAGTAGTAGTAGTATCGTTATTATTATACATACAACAGATTAGACTATTGGAAAAGAAAAAAAATCCTAACATCGGGCTGCAACCTTAGATGTCAAAAACACTCTTAAGTATCCTAGCTGTCCCTAATAGCACTGATTCCTGGAGCTGTACTAAATTGCGTTTTATGCCTTTTTTTCTTCTATTCATCTGTTCAAACCTTTAAGGATAGTTCCTAATGCTCTTATAACTACTGGGATATATTTTACCCATACTTTCCATAGTCTCTGTATTTCAGTGGTCAGGTCCTGGTACTTTGCTATTTTCTCTATACCTCTCATATTGCTTTTTTCATCATTTGGGACTGTAAAGTCAACTATCTGGAACTTTCTATTCTCTTTATCTACTACTACTAAATCAGTCCTTCTAGCTTCTATTACTCTGTCAGTCTGAATGTTCCATATATTTCTTACTTTCTAGTACTCTGCTAGTTTCATGTTCATACCACTTATCAGTATGTTCCAATCCTAGCTTTCTACATAACCCCCAGTGGATTACTCTCCCTAGATTGTCATGACCTTCCTTATATTCTTTCTGTGCTAGCATGCTGCATTCACTTACTATATGAGTTACGCTTTCCTCTTTTGATTTGCATAATCTACATTGAGAATCTATTTTGTTTTTGTCTATGTTAGCTTTCATCAAATAAGTCTTTAATGTTTGATCTTGTGCTGCTACTGACAAACTTTCTTCTCCTTTTTCAGCCTTCCCTTCTGCAACTATAACCATGTCTCACTACTACTATTTGCTGTAACTATCTGTGGGAATCTACCATGCAAAGCTTTCTCCTACCAATGACATCTAGCTTTACTTTGTAACAGAGAGAGAAACAGACAGACAGACAGACAGACACACAGATAGATAGATAGATAGATAGATAGATAGATAGATAGATAGATAGATAACGAATATCACGGGGTGAATATCTTACACTCTGTTGCTGACCAGGAAGAAATTGTAGATCAGACAAATAAAATCATGATTCATTGCTATTATATTTTGCATATTATTTGATGCAAATAATTTCAAGCCAAAAATTATAACGAAAACATATTTCATTCTTCCCATAGATTGTTAAATTGATATTTTTTTTTAAAGGCTCACCAAAAGAAACCGATAAAATAAGCGTCAAGCTTTAAAATATGAATACTGGGGTCGATTTGTTCGACTAAACCCGTCAAGACGATGCCCCAGCATGGCCGCAGTCCAGTGAGTGAAACAAGTCAAAGACGAGATAAAAGAAAGATACTAGGTTAATTAGAACAATATTGTTCACTAAAAAACAGCATACATGATTTATAAATAGAATCGTTTTAAAATTGTGAATATTCACTGTTTTGATTTTTATTTTCTCATGCGGATTAATATTTTAACAGATTATTTCTTATACCTGTGGTCTTCATAAGGTTAAATTGTAAAATGAATCCAAAACTCCGATCAAAACGTGAAAAATTTCTGGCACGTATACCTCATTGCTATTTTAACATTTTCGCATAAATTATTCCCCCTTATAAGACAGCAATTTGGCAGAGCTGTTAGCATGTCGGTGGGGTGAGCGGAGAATGCTTTACAATATTTCTTCCGGTTTAAATTCTGGGTTCAAATTGCACCGGGATCAATTTTGCTCTTCATCCCTCTGATGCTAATAAAATAAAGTTTCAGTCAAGTACTGGAGTCGATGTAATTCACTTGCACCCCGCAGCCACTAAAATTTGTAGGCCTTATGCCAACATTAGAAAGAATTATTCCCTGATTAACGAAAGAGGCAGCACATAGATATTCAAAAAATACTTAACTTGTTTAATTTTCTTTATGCAATTTATGTCAGAGATGTGCCTAAGTAGTGTTTATTCACCGTATTTAATCATCTTATTTGTATAACTATTTATTTATTTATTGTTGAAGTTATACGTGTTTGCTATATTTGCGTTCGATACTGATTCATTGTTCTCTACAACCTCGGCATTCATGAAGTATACAACACGATTGAAGCAGACGACAGCGACAAAACCAGACGACAGCGACAAAAGCTGGCGACAGTGAGAAATAAAGGTGTGGTTTGTATGTAACAGTAACTATATCCGTTTCGAAAAATCCCACCGGAAGTTCCTGTCATGATCATTCCAGATAAAAATACTTTCTCAGCTTGAATATTCAAGTTCAATTTCTTTCCAACATGTTTATATTGTAGCACGCCGGGCGAAATACTTAGCGGTATTTCATTTGTCTTTACGTTCTGAGTTCAAATTCCGCCGAGGTCGATTTTGCCTTTCATCCTTTCGGGGTCGATAAATTAAGTACTAGCTGCGTAATGGAGTCGATCTAATCGACTGGCCCCCTCCCCCAAAATTTCGGGCCTTGTGCCTAGAGTAGAAAATAATTTGTTTACATTGTTCAAGATATCTTTTACTTGCTTCAGTCATTAGATGGGACGCCATTTTCAATAATTTTTAGTCAATTGAATCGACCGCAGTAAATAGAGAAAAGAGTATAGACCTAACTGACAAATCTTCCCTCACTAATCGTATATCTTTTATTCTTTACTTTGTTTCATTCATTGGACTGTAGCCATAGTGGGACATTGCATTCAAGGCTTCAGTCAAAGAAATCGGCCACAGTGCTTATTGTTTTTTTTTTCTTTCGTAAGCCTGAAACTTATATCGGTCTCTTAGTTACAGAGACGTAAATGCTCCAACACCAGTTGTTAAGCGAAGGTGAGAGACAATGACAGATACAAAGACATACACATGTAGATATATATACATATATACGACAGGCTTGTTTCAATTTCCGTCTACTGTCTTTGGCCGGCCCGAGGCTATTGGAGAAAACACTTGCCCAAGGTGACACACAGTGGGATTGAACCCGGAAGCAAGCTTCTTACCACACAGCCACGCCTGCGCCTATATATGCATTTACACGCACACACGCACACATACATACACATATACACACATATCTTTATATGCATACACACACAACACACACATATAATTGTATGCTTTGGTGAAATACATATTACCAGAATAATTTGACTTAAGGTCCGGTTAACTATTCCATTCCTACATCTTTGTTCTGGGTGCGTATATATATATGTGTGTATGTGTGTTTATGTATGTATGTATGTATTTATGTATGTATATGCACGGCTTAACTGCTAGTGTATTCGGCTCTCAATTGTAAGGGCGTGAGTTTCATTGCCGACGGCACATTGTGTCCTTGAGCAAGACACTTTATTTCTCGTCGCTTTATTGCACTCAACTAGTAGACATGTAGATGTAATTCAAAAGGCCGTCCTTGTTACATTGTATGTCACGCTGAATCTCCCTGAGAACTAAGTTGAGGGCCCGCGTGTCTGTGAAGTGCTCAACCAATTGCACTTTAATTTCACGAACAGGCTGTTCCGTAGGACAGATCAACTAAAATACTCGCCGTCGTAACCGACGGAGGGCCGATCTTGTTTGTATGCATGTATCTATGTATGTACGTGTGTATGTATGCATGCAGATAATTATACATCAATGTTTAATATCGTTAAAACCCCTGCGAGAATCCAGAACATTTTATATATATATATTTTTTTTTTTTTTACTTTGCTGTAATAGATTTCAGAAATAGAAATTCAGATCAATTGTATTCAGATGAAGAGAGCGAATTTACCTATAACGTTTGCTTTTTCCTTTTTTTTATTTATTTTTTTATGTCTGACGTACAATAATCACATGTATTCCTCTATTGAATGTTTATATACACTAAATCGTGTCACTTATAACCACTTCTAGCCTTGGATCCTACGGTATTCTTTATGCTTCAATAGTTTCATTACTATTTTTCAACACTGTGATCTTGGTTGGATATAGGACAGACTAGACGCACAGACTAGGTCAAGTACCATACGTGCGTATATGTAAATGTGCGTGAGCATATGTATGTATGTCATTATTCAGCTTTATTTCAAGATTTCTTGCCAATAGAGTAAGACCTGGTTTCTAACCTAGTTCCAAGGCTACTTCACTGGAATTTCCAACATCAACAACATGGTATGTATGTATGTATGTATGTATGTATGTGTGTATGTATGTATACGTGCAGATTTGTATGTTTTCTTTTATGTATGTCTTCTCATGCATACACTTGCATATCTAGACATGCTCATATATACTTAAATGATAGACTACTGGAATGCTTTACAGATTTTTAGTTCCAGTGATGGACTGAATATGTATGCATGTATGTATGTATGTATGTATGTATGTATGTATGTATGTATGCACAAACAGACAGATAGATAGATAGATAGATAGATAGATAGATAGGACATGAATTGAAAAATCTTTGCGCTCACAAATTCTTCGACAAAGCGGAACGTGCAAACAGAATGAGATTTTGTATATAAGGATAGAATGAAAGATAATCTTCGTATATGAGTTGTTTTTGTGTTAAACACGTTTCGCCCTGTTTAATAATGTAAGCATGTATTCACCGCTCAAACCTATGATAACCAACACATACACACACATGTATATGTATTTGTGTGTGTGAGTGTTTGTTTGTGTGTGAGTCATTATACGCATATATAAATGATAGCTGATGCATAGGCTTCTAATAATTAGCTAATCTTATTAGAGTATCATTTAGGTATACATGGAAGAATTTCTGGAAACGCAGTCCTCGGCAAAATACTTGATTTATTTTCAAACACATTTTACATTCTTAAAGATATTTTTTTTTAAACCTCTCGTTCCTTGTTATAAATTGATGACTGTAACCAATGGCAATGGCAATGGTCCTTTGAAATTTCAAAAAAGGGTCTCATGTTTTCACATTTTTTAATTTTCTACTTGTTTCAGTCATTAGATTGCAGCCATGCTGGGGCCGCATTCTAATGAAGGCTTTCTCGTACAGTTTTTTTCTAAACCTGGTACTTATTTTATTCGCATCTTTCTGCCGAACTGCTAACTTACGGGAACCTAAACAAACTAACACCGGTTGTCATGTGGTAGTAGAAAATAAGCAGAAATGCATACACGCACATATACAGTCATGCCCAAGCGCAAACACCCACACACACACACACTCACATACATACATACACACACGCGCGCGCTCAAATTCACACACACACGCACGCACACATTCACACACACACACACACACACACACACACACACACACAC
>NC_068989.1:54962380-54962722 GCF_001194135.2 Octopus bimaculoides
GTGGTTATCTTGAAAAACTATCAAATTGCTGATAGTTAATAAAGACCAATAAAATTCATAATTTCTTTTGAAATTGTGTTTTGTCTGAAACGGTTGATTTTATAGAAGATATGAAGTCCACATACACATCAGGCGTGGTTAGGAATCTTCCTTTCTAACAATATGGTGTTGGGTTCAATCCCACAGCGTGACACCTTGCGCAGCTGTCTTCTAGTATAGCTCCAGGCCGACTATGCCCTTGTGAGTAGGTTTGGTAGGCCGAAATTGAAAGCCCTTTGTGTATATACAAATGTGTGTGTGTGTGTGCGAGAAAGAGAGAGTGTGTGTGTGTGTGTGTGTGTG
>NC_068989.1:54967365-54970374 GCF_001194135.2 Octopus bimaculoides
TATATATATATATATATATATGTATGTATATACACAAATACGTATGTATGTATAATGTGTTTGTGTCTGAATATCTTCCTACGTCTATAATGAAATTAGCAGAGAAGTTATGGAGGAGAGAGGGCGCGAGAAGGAGAGAGGTGTAGAGAGAGAGAGAAAGAAAGAAAGAAAGGAAAGGGAGAGGGAGGGAGAGAGAAAGATACAGAGAGGGGGAGGGAGGGAGAGACAAAGCGAGAGAGGAAACACCATTATATACTCAATAATTTAATTGTTCAGTTTATGTATAAATATTTACAGGAATTGCTTTCGGTCGTTAAGCATTACCTGGTTGTCATCAACATTAAGCCAGTTGTCATTAAAAGGGTGGATATGAGAATATTTGGTGTGAAGTCGAACAAGCTGAAACTAGCAAAGCAAGTATATATATATATATATATATGTATGTATCTATGTATCTATGTATATATTTAATGAACAATAAAGAATATGCACGAGTTCATATATTGTAAAACCATGCATAGACATGGCGTGTTTGTGGGTATATGGGGTGAGTTGGGCAGTTTAACTACCGTTGCTGGAACACCCCGCAAGGCACTTTCAAATCCAGTTCAAAGAACATTCACTGCATTTCTCAAATTAAATGAGAAGCTAATCTATAGCGTGTGACTTGCTGTTTGGCTCCAGGTGGACGTTGAATAAGTAGATCACCGATTTAAAACATTCTATCTATGGCTATTCCATCTTAATTATTTAACGTGTTTTTTTTTAAAGGTTGTGGCGTGTTATTCGAAGTAGATTTTGTTGCCGAAAGACGTCTGAGTGTCTTCTCGTCAGCTTTTGTAACTATAATTTTATATATATATATATATATATATATATATATATATATATATATATATATATATATATAATAGTAAACACGAATGGCGTTTAAAATTTACATCTGCTGTTTCGGAAAGAATTTTATTTAATGTAGCCGTAAAAGATTGCATCATTACATCATAATATGCTATGCAATCCACAATCATCAGTTAAAATTTCAAACAGTCGACCTAGACATAGCCAACATTTGTTGGGCTGTCCAGGTCGACTGGACTGTTTAGAATCTTACCTGTTTAAAACTTCACCCGATCGTTGATTATGTATTATGATGTAACTTTTTACGACTAAATCAAGTAACATTCTATCGAGATAGCTGTCGTATATTTCATGTTTATATATGTTTATATTTCATGTCGTATATTTCGTGTTTACTAATTTATACCTACGCTACATTAAGTTCCACTGGTGAGTCGGATCGAAGATTACAAATTAGATTTGGTACTTGCATATCTACAGTATCCTGCCAACACTTGAAATCTACAATTCTGTTTTATTTCACTGTGAGCTCTAAGTGTTTGTACCTAGCTATTTTCTGATATGCCTTGATTCTTAAACAATCCTTCTAACTAAATTATATTTATATATATGATACATTTAGCAATTCAACCACCACCGGTTGCTACACACTTTATGTCTGCTTCTGATACATTCCTGTGGTTGTACGTTAAGTATGATTTATGGAGTGCTATTTTGAACATAATTCTGCTTCCGTCGTTGATAACGAATTTTTATCCAGCCTGCTGGCTAAGAGCGATTTTTTAATCAGTGTTTTTCTATATCAGTCATGGCAAAATTTGTCTTCAGCGTTCTAACAATTGTGCTAATCCACTATTCTTACGTACCTTAATGATTATGTTTACTTACATACACACAAGATCTCAAACATTAAGTAAAAGGAACAGTCGATTACTTCGAGTCCAGTAATTAACTGGTGCTGTATTTTATCTATTCCCAAGAAGCAGTTGGATTTGAACTGAGAACGCAAATAGCCAGAACAAATACCCCAACACGTTTTGTCCGATGCTCTAACGCCTTTACCAATGCACTGACATTACATCAATAATAATGGTTTCTAATTTAGATACAAGATCTTCAATTTCCAAAGGAGTGTTTAGCGGATACCATTGATTCCAGTACTTTACGGGCACTTTATTTTACCGTCCGCGGAGGGATGAAAGGCAAAATTTACCTAGGAATACAATCATAATTGAATATACCTTTTATTTGACTTCAGTAGGGTATATTTACAAAGGCGGCGAATTGGCGAAGTCATGAGGACAACGGAAGAAATTTCTTGCGGTATTTGTTTCGGATTTCTACGCTCTGAGAAGCAATATCTCGGGTCACGTTATATAGAATATATTTAAAGTAATGATGAACGAACGGACCCTGCAAAACGGGATAAACGCTGAGACTGAAACAAAATATATAATAAATGTTATGACTCGTTACACAAGAATTAAGGAGAAATAAACACATATTATTCCGTCATCAGACAAGTCATTCTGCTCCACTTCTTCTATACCTTCCAACTCCCTCGACTTGTCTCACTCCCCTCCCCTTACTACAGTCATTAACATATTCCCCACTGCACTCTCTCTCCCCATCGCTCTTTCCCCCCCTCTCTCTCTTTCTCTCTCCCTTTCACCGCCATCGCCCTCATCATTTTTACTACATTCCAGGGTGTTTCCCTTTTTTCGCGAAAGATATAAAGAAGACTGTTGAAAAGTTCGTTGATAATCTTCTATTTTTCTTTCTTTCATTCTTTCTTTTTTTTTTCCTTTCTCTCATTCATTTATGTTTATATTTTCTATTTATGATTTTTTTTTTTTTCGGGGTGGGCCTTTTTAAAGTTTTGAACACGTTTTAGAAATTACTAGAATTATCTGCACTGTCTGATATATTCATATGTTTTGTTTTGAAGGATGTCTAGGTTTGGTTGTGTTTGTTTGTTATTACGTTTATAGATTTATATAAACATTTGTAAACACATACACATACTCACAGAGGTAGATCCACATACAAACGCATAGAGACACATGCACACGCATATACCATTCATGCACAAATACACACACACACACACACACACACACACACACACACACACACACACACACACACACA
>NC_068989.1:54971624-54976976 GCF_001194135.2 Octopus bimaculoides
TATATATATATAATTTTTATTCACTTCGATCACCTTTTTTAAATTTGCTGCGGCATTAAATACAGTCATGATACACATTGGTGAGGTGAATAATCTCTAAACTGACCTGGGGTCAGTAAGACTCGCTGAAGATGAACTAAGAGTTTTTCTCAGAGTTCGAAATCACGGTGATACGGGTATGTCCGGCTTTTTCAATTTTCGATTATTTTAGTCATTGGTATGTGGTTTTAGGAGTTATATTCATTTACCCGCTTTCACCTTTATGTTTAAGTGAAAACTTGTGGTTTGGTCATTTTGACTGCTATATTTAGCATGCCGGTTTGCTTGTTAGTTCCCTTAATTATTAATTGATATTTTTTTTTTACCGTTATGGGATTTTTATGTATGCTAAGCCACTGATATTATTATATATAATAATATCTTCATACATATGTACAACAGGCTTCCACACAGTTTCCGGCTACCAAATTCACTCACAAGGAAATGGTTGGTTTGGGGCTATAGTAGAAGAGACTTGTCCAAGTTGCAGCTGAGTAGGACGGAAGCACATGGCTGCAAAGCGAGCTTCTTCGCCACACAAACATATATTTTGAGTACATTAAATGAAATTCACCCTCCTACTTTAGACATTTGTATTGTTGCTTAGCAAAAGAAATGCGTACGAAATTATTTCAACGTATGTTGTGGAGCAGTGACTGTTTTCTTTAGCCTAAATCTATGACACAGTTTCTATTCATAGTTTGAAAATCTTTAGGTTGTGTCACTAAGACATCATGCAATATATATTACTTCACCTCAGTAATTCTGAAATTCCTTGCTTATGAAAAGAAATCGATATTTATTCGTTTTCGTTTTGTTACAGGAGCCAGTTGCTAACAGAGTAACCAGATTTTTATATATTTATTTATTGAAGTTCAGAGAGCGTGAAGCCGTTTTATTCATGTCTATGAATGCGTCGAGCTATGATGTGTGTGTGATGTGTTGGACAATCCTTTGAAAGTATCTATTTAGATCTTCAACGGTCGACTGGATGATTTAATCTGCTCGACGAGTTTCTTTTTGTTGTTCTTTTTCAAAAAAAATATCTCTCTCTTGTAAACATGTATGCAAGCATGCATGCACTCATTAATGCATACATTATGTGATATGTTCGCAACGTATATCTGTATCTGGTAGTAATAGTATGCGTGCAAGAGCCAATCGATAACAATGTGACAAATCTCTTTTGTTAAAGTTAAGATGTAAGTAGATATATGTGCTTAAATCACTGAATGTGCGTAGATATTCATGCTCATACGCGAGCATTATTTCCATTAGGTACAAATGATATAAAGATTTTGAAACGCTTCACAAAAGTTTTCATTAATCAGAGGAAACGGTATTTTCTTTTCTAAAAAGAATGAGATAAAGAACGCCTGTCAATATTTCTAGCTTCAGAGGCGGTGAGCTGGCAGAATCGTCAACACGCCAAGCAAAATGCTTAGCGACATTTCGTCCGTCTTTACGTTCCGCGTTCAAATGCCTCCGGGGTCGACTTTGACTTTCGTCCTATCGGAGTCGATAAAATAAGTACCAGTTGAGCCCTCGGGTCAATGTAATCGATTTACCCACTTACCCAATATTGCTGGTCTTGTGCCAAAAAATTAAACCAGTATTTCTTACTTTAAGGCGGCGAAATGGCAGAATCGTTAGCGATATTACATTCTGCGTTCAAATTCCGCCGTAGTTGACTTTGTCTTTCATCCTTTCGAAATCGATAAAATAAATACCAATTGAGTACTGGGGTCGATGTAACTGACTTACCCCTCTCACAAACTCGGTGCACATGTGCCAAAATGCTGAAACTAATATTTCTAGCTTAATACATGAACATTTAATTGTATATCCTAATGAATGACTTTTGCTATAATATTGAACCGATTATCAACATAACACAGAAGCAATAGATCCACAGTTATCCAATTCTCTAAGATTTCAAATCTGTTTTGCAGTTGATGCTTATATTGCTGCACGAGATAGCCTGAGTTTTAGGGGAGAGAAAGGGGTCATCAATATTCTTGAAATGATTTTTAATACTGTATACTAAGCGAAAAGTCTTATTGTCATCTTAGCCAATCCCGTTACTTTGATTTTGGTGTATTCCGGCTTTGTTGCTGATCCCTGCACCCAGTATGAATTTCAATTGCATAATATATATATGGTAAGTATTTCCTGCAGGCGAATGGTGAGATAAAATGCAATGTCGAAGCTGCCTAACAGGATTTGAATTCGTTCTCAAATAAACGAAATTAATTACTGCCCACCCCTCAAACCTACAATCTGTTGTAACGCTATTGGCAGTGCAGATCTGACGATAGTAACACAATCAGTTGTATTAAGATAATAATAATAACCCGTTTTACTATAGGCTCAAGGAGTGAAATTTGGTGGGAAGGATAAGTCGATTACATCAACTCCAGTGCGCAATTGTGGTACTTATTTTATTAACTCTGAAAGGACGGAAGGCAAAGCTAACCTCGCTGAAATCTGAACTTAGAACCGTTTTCACGGACGAAATTCCGTTAAGCATTTTTTCCGGCGTGTTAACGATTCTGACAGGTCAGCTTTGGAGGTAAAGCAGTTGTGATCGATGAAAAAGGTGGTAGTGGTACCAATAATTGTCGGAGCCCTGGGAACAGTGAGTAAAAATCTCGAGAAGTACATGGAACAAATAGGGGCTGCAATAAAGGTGGAGCACTTGCAGAAAACAGCACTGCTTGGAACCGCTCAAATACTCTGGAAGGTGCTCGAAAAATAAGAGGTGAACAGCTGACACGGTAGTACATCTCCAACGTTAGAAGCTGTGCAAAGGCAAAAGTAATAATAATAATAAACCTTTCTTTTAAAGGCACAAAGCCTGAAATTTACGGTGAGTGGGTAAGCCGATTACAACGACCCCAGTGCGTAACTGTTACTTATTTAATTTGAACTCAGAACGTAGTGGCAGACGGAATACCGCTCAGCATTTCGCCCGGCGTGTTAACGATTCTGCCAGCTCGCCGCCGTATTCAACTGGTACTTATTTTACCAACTTCAAAAACATGAAAAGCAAATTCGACCTCGACGAAATTTGAACTCGGAGCATGTAGCCAAAAGAAATGCCGCTGAGATATTTGTACGGCCTACTAAAAATTCTGCTGGCTCTCCGCCTTGATAATAGTAATAATAATTTCTACAATAGGTACAAAGCCAGCAATTAATAATAATGATTTCATATTTTGGCACACAGCCAGTAAGTTCGGAGCACGTCGATTACATTGACCGCGGAGGTCAGCTGGGGCTTATTTTACCAATCCCGAAAGAATGAAAGATAAAACCAACCTCGGCGGATTTTGGCAGCTTGCCGCCTTAATTATTTCAGTTTTTTACCACAAGGGCAGCTTGTGGAGCGCATCATAGCAAACGAGCTTACTAGTGGTACATTATGTTAATTCCAGTTATGCTAAGTTTTCTGGTCGATATATTATAACATGACGTTCAGAGAAAGAATTTTGCAGGCATTTTCACTTGTGTCACAGATCATCATGTAATGACTGTTATACATTATCACAACCTTGTCATATAACGATAACGTTGTTATCACATGATAGTAATAAGGATATAGGTAATATTTTCCACATCACACATGTAGAAATGATATTTTCTATATCAACAAGGTGTTTGTGTTTGTTCCTTTTAATTTGTTTTGTCAAATAGATATCTACACTCCGTCTAACTGAAGTCAAATTGTATCCTTCTACAATGGATGTAGGTGATACTATTTTTTTCTTTTGCTTTCTTACCAGCTCTCTCACTATTTCTTCCTCCCTCCCCCACCTCTCTCTCTCTATTTATGAGGATGAGGAGCCAGAAATTGTCTATGTCAGTCTTGTTTGATTAATATATTTTAATCTCCGTTTTTCTCTCTCTCCTCTCTTCTTCTCAATTTTTGTATATATATACACGCATTTCTAAGTACGCTTGCATGCCTCTGTGAGTATGGTTGCCTCCAGTGTCAATATATATTGTCACCAAAACATGCTGAATATCCTATCAATTCTACCAAATAGTTACTGTCCGAACAAGCGCGTCCAAGTGTCAAATTTCGCTAATATTCTATAGGTATATATATATATATATATATATATATGTGTGTGTGTGTGTGTGTGTGTGTGTGTGTGTGTGTGTGTGTTTATATATAGTTTTATACCAAAATTACGCAAAAAATAAGGCCCCGAGGAGATGCAGTATCCCATATTTTATAATATGCATGAATCAATCTGGATATTGCATCGAAATGCTCATAGGTCATTACCATTATTAAAATGAAGTATTTTCAATGGATCAGTATGGAGCTCTCATTTAAATCGATATATATATATATATATATATATATATACACACACATACTAGCATATGTATGTCTATGCATGTATGTACAGAGAAGGGAATGCATTCTAATCCAGAAGCAAGTATTTTTCTTTGGAATTCAGACAGAATCAACTTGTTAGTCTTCAACATATGTCTGCAGTCATGCATGTCATTGCATATGTGAATCTGTGTGTTTGGACTTATATATATATATGTATATATATATATATATATGTATGTACGTGTGGGGGGTGCATGTATGTATGTATGTATGCTTGTATGTATGTATAGATTCTTTTTATTCTTTTATTATTTTACTTGTTTCATTCATTTGACTGCGGCCATGCTGGAGTACCGCTTTTAGTCGAGCAAATCGACCCCAGGACTTATTCTAGCGGTCTGTTTTGCCGAACAGCTAGGTTTACGGAGACGCAAACATACACATATATATATATATACGACGCGCTTCTTTCAGTTTCCGTCAACCAATTCCACTCACAAAGATTTGGTCGGCCCCCAGGGCTATAGTAGAAGACATTTGCCCAAGATGCTACGCAATGGGACTAAATCCAGAACCATGGGGTTGGGAAGCAAGCTTCTTATTTCTTTATTGCCCACAAGGCGCTAAACATTGAGGGGACAAACAAGGACAGACAAAGGGATTAAGTCGATTACATAGACCACAGTGCGTAACTGGTACTTAATTTATCGACCCTGAAAGGATGAAAGGCGATTTCGACCACGGCGGAATTTGAACTCAGAACGTAAAGACAGACGATATACCGCTAAGCATTTCGCCAAGCGTGCTAACGTTTCTAGCAGCTCGCCGCCTTTCCTAGTTTTCTTAGGCGGATCGTGTCGTTCGCGAGAAGAGACTCAATAGATCGCAGTGTGGTAGCTGCTCTGCTAAGCACGTCACTCCGAACGGCAAGTCGAGTCGTATGCAAGCGATCCTTTTCGTCT
>NC_068989.1:54977335-54981288 GCF_001194135.2 Octopus bimaculoides
TATATATATATATATATATATATATATGCAAATGCTTGGGTATCTATAAGGGTGTACGTACAAATGCGCACTTACCACTACCTCTCGAACAGCACCATCCTCACAGGCACCCATCATTGTCCCTATCATATCGCCGACTCCTTTACCTGCATTTCTAGCAACGACATTTACTGCATCTCTTGCTTTTTCTTCCCTTCTCTGTACACCAGTCAAACGGGACGCCGCTTGGCTGACCGGTTTGTGGCTGACATCAGATTCGGCAATGACGCCCAGGTCTCGCGCCATTTCCGCTCTACCGGTCCTTCACTACAACACCTGTCTGTATTTGGATTGTCTTTGCACAGGGGCCATCCGGACTCCCGCCTTCGCCATGAACCAGAATTAATTTTCTCTCTGCGCTCCTTTGCTCCACGTGGTCTAAACCCCCTCCTCTCTTCAGTTTTTCCGTAAATTTCAACTATAGATAGAGAGACAGATAGAGAGAGAGAGAGAGAGAGAGAAAGAGACAGACAGACAGACAGACAGACAGACAGACATACAGACAGACAGACAGACAGACAGACAGACAGAAGCGTCTTTGTGTGTGCATGTATCTAAAATAGCCTAATTTTCTAAACGTCTATAAATGGCTTGTAATTGTCATGTCTTAATAAGCCGTGTCCTTTCTTTTGCAAAAGCTCTGATTCTCAAGATAGCGCTGATGTGGTTAATTACATAGCTATATGGCCCAATAAGCACAAACATACCGGTATCAATTTAAAGTGTATAGTTGAGGTGCCATATCTGTATTTTTCATATTTGTTTCTCGAGGACTTTGTCGTTACAACTACTTCACAACCGATTTGTGCTGCATTTAACGCACTTCTTTTTTCATCCCAAATTACTACTCCTGGTTTCTCATTATACATAGGTTTCAACAGAGACATTGCATCACCATTTTTTTTTTTCATATTATGAGTATACTTTCCACATTGCAAACAACTTCGTATTGTTTGATATTTAAGGTTATCCTTTGTACAGATATTATTGTGTAGTGTTTGGGTCACGTTGGAGACGCGTGACTTAGTGGTTAGGATGTTAGACTCATAATCGTAAGATTGTGGTTTTGATTCCTGGACAGGGCGACACGTTGTGTTCTTGAGCAAAACACTTTATTTCCCGTTGCTCCAGTTCACTCAGCTGGCAAAACTGAGTAATCGTGCGACGGACCGGTGTCCCGTCCAGGCGAGAAATATATACGTCATGAAAACTGGAAAACCGGGAAACCGGTCATTATGAGTTTGCATATGGCTCAGTGATTAGAGCGTCGGGCTCATGATCATGACGTTGTGAGTTCGATTCTCAGACCGGGTTCTGTGTTGTGTTCTTCAGCAAAATACTTTATTTCACGTTACTCCAGTTCACTCAGCTGTAGAAATGATTTGCGATGTCACTGGTGCCTACCTGTTTCGGCCTTTGCCTTTCCCTTGGATAACATCAGTGGTGTGGAGAAGGGAGACTGGTATGCATGGGTGACTGCTAGACTTCCACAATCAACCTTGCACGGACTTGTGCCTTGGAGGGTAACTTTCTAGGTGCATCCCATGGTTATTTATGAACGAAGCAGGGGTCTTTGTTTGGACCACGACATCGTTTCTCGTTGATAGATAATATCGCGATTACATTGTTGGATAATTGTGTATGATACGAATAACGCATTCTCTTTTAAATCTATAGAAAAAGGAAGCGAGTTGACATTGGTAGCACATTCAACAAAATGTTTACCGGATTTTTTTCCGGGTCTCTACATTCTGAGTTCAAATTCCACCGAAGTTAACTTTGCTTTTCATCCTTTCGGAATCGATAAAAAAATTAGTACCTGTTGAACACTGGAACAGATGTTATAAACTTACCCCTTCCCTCAAGATTGTTGGCCTTGCGCCAAAATTAGAAACAGTCAATTCTATAAAGATTCTATAAAGTTATCTTTTATCTTTTACTTGTTTCACTCATTAGTCTGCACCCTTGCTGGGACACCGCCTTGAAGGATTTTAATCGAACGAATCAACCCCAATAGGATTTTTCTTCAAAGCCAAGTATATATATATGTATGTATGTATGTATGTATGTATATGTATATATATGTGTGTATGTATATATATGCACTACGTCCCACATTATGAGGCAAATCAACCTTCTCTCAATAAATAAATGCATATTCGTTAAAAACCAGTTGTTTTCCCACCGACTGTTGGCAACACCTATCTGCACACATTCTGTTAAAATAAATCGGATCTGCGCAGACGAAAACAAACACTTCTGCTGTCCAAAATGATTAGGCAGTGCCCAATTTAGTGTCATTTTGTGTCAGAAACGTGATCTTACCTTGAATGAGCATCGTGTCAGGGCTTGGAAAAAGAAAAACAGCCATAGAAATATCAAACATACTGGGAAGAGATCACCCAACAGTGAAGAAATTTGTGCAGTCTCCTATTTCTGTCTGGTCGAGGGCAGATAAGGGTAATTAGAGGGCTGCTTCGAATCGTACTTCGTCACGTGTAAAAAGGTAATTTGTGCGGAACCCATGTCTGACAAGCAGAGGTGTCTTCAAACGTTGTGGCAGGGAAGACGTGTCGAAAATTACCCGGTTTCGCCTCTTGAAGGCGGAATGTTAAACCTGCTACAAGGCCACCTCTGAAGCTTGTTCATAAGCAGAAGAGACTGAAATGGCAGAAGAATACATCAAGATAGATTTTTCAACGGTTCTGCTCACTGACGAGTGCAGTGCTACCCTTGACGGACCAGATGACTGGAGTAAAGGTTGAGTATCAGTCAGCGGGAGCCGTCCTCATCGTTTGAGATGCCGACAGGGGGGAGATGGGGTCATGTTTTGGGCTGGCATCGTTGGTGGTATGATGGTTGGGCCATGGAAAGTACCAAATGGCATTAAGATCACATCGAAAACATACGTTACCTTCTTAAAGGACAATTTCCAACCGTGTTAAAAAAAAACAAAAATTTCTATTCAAGAGAAAACGGATCTTCATGCACGATAATACTCCTTTTCTCGTGCTGCGAAGAATTCTAAGAAATACCTGCGGCAAATAGGCTTCTCTGGAGGTTGTTTGATGGAGTGGACACCTTGTTACCCTAACTTAAACCGAGAACCGGTGGAGTGTCATGAAGAGGTGCGTTTACCAAGATGGACAGCAATTTTCAAGTAAATTTGCCCTCTTGGGTGATATTGTAGATACTGCTCAAAGTATGACACAAGAAGATATCATCACCTTGACAAATTCAATAGATCAGCGCATAAGAAAGGTTATTGCATGTGGAGAATCATACATCAAACATTAGGAGCTGTATGACATCATGAACCCATGATTATTTTCATTCGAACGTATTATTATATTTACCATTAACTCCTTTATGAATATTATTTGGTTAAACCTTTACTGTTGAATGAAATAAATGTTTGTTCTGACACAATTATCATATTTTATTATACTTGCCTAATAATTTGTGACGGTGAAACTGTTGCTCAATCACAAACATGGCTGCCATTTGTTAGCGCTTGCGCGGATCCGATTTATTTTCACAGAATTGCGCAGATAAGTGTTGCCAACAGTCAGTGGGAAAACAACTGGCTTTGAACAAATATACATTGCTTTATTGAGAAGAGGTTCATTTGCATAATAATGTGGGACGGAGTTATATATATATATATGGCACGTAAAAAAAGCCATTTTGAGCGTGGCCGTTGCCAGCGCCGGTGGCACGTAAAAACACCCACTACACTCTCGGAGTGGTTGGCGTTAGGAAGGGCACCCAGCTGTAGAAACTCTGCCAGATCAGATTGGAGCCTGGTGCAGCCATCCGGTTCACCAGTCCTCAGTCAAATCGTCCAACCCATGCTAGAATGGAAAGTGGACGTTAAAAGATGATGATATATGTATATATATATATATATATAT
>NC_068989.1:54981694-54984284 GCF_001194135.2 Octopus bimaculoides
GCTTTTAGGAAAGAGGGAAAAACCTCCTCGTGGAAAGAAAACTCCGGAAGAAAACCAAAACTTTCAAGTAGGGACCGTCGGACTCTAATGCGAATTGTTAGAAAGGATCACAAAAGTACAGCTCCCAAAATTACTAGAGCTTAATGACCACCTCGAGAACCCAGTTTCCACAAAACCTGTTCGCTGAGAGCTGCACAAAGCCGGATTTCACGGGGAGCTGCACAAAGCCGGCCCAATGGTTTCCATTCATGCAGAATAAATAGTCAAGACTATCTAAGCATTTTATCCGATCAAATTCATCCTATGGTTGCGGAACTGTTTCCGCAGGGAGACGCAATCTTTCAGAATGATAATGCACCAATTCACACAGCTAAAGTTGTTACTGAATAGCACGAGGAACATTCTAATGAAGTTGAACATCTTATCTGGCCACCACAGTCCCCAGATCTCAATATTATTGAACATTTATGTTGCATTTTAGAAAAATATGTAAGGAGTCGATATCCTCCACCATCATCACTACAAGAACTGGAAACAATTTGGAAACAATTTGGAAACAATTCAAACAGTGTACAAATCCATACCTTGTAGAATTCAAGCTGTAATACTGCCAAAGGTGGTCCTACCCCATATTAAAATAAATTTGTTTGAAATTTTAAGGTATTTCCGTTATTTTGTCCAACCTCTGTACATATATTACCTGTATCCTTATCCTTTTCTGCATCAGATGTTTTATAATTATTTCGCGTTCCTGGATTTCAAAAGCACGCCATTTAAAATATGAGCCAGCGGCTGATGATCCAAGAAAACCTACTTCAGTTATCTACGTTACTGTCAATGAAGTTTTCTGGCAATATAACTGCACATGACATCCTGCTGATAAGCTGTTAACATTTAATGCGATGTTCTGTTGCAGTAGGTTTGTGCAAAATCTCTGAGTGTGTATCAATGGTTATCAGACGTAATATTTTCTGAAGAGCTTCTTTCCACCTCGTCTCATGAGTGCAAACTTGATCACTGGATACACTTCGACGCATGGAAATTTGTAGATGCTGTTCAAGAGATATGATGCAACAATCAAAAGCTGTTTGAATCAATGTTAAGCTTTTGTTACCTTGTTTTGTTTTTTCCTTTTAGAGGCGGTCTAAATTTCTGATGACGTTTTTACGGAGTTCTAACATCAATGGTTGTGTTAGAATGGCTCAGTGGTTAGAGCGTCGGGCTCACAATCATGAGATAGTGTGTTGTGTTCTTGAGCAAGACACTTTATTTCATGTTGCTCCAGTTCACTCAGCTGTAGAAATGAGTTGCAGCGTCATTGGTGTCAAGCTGTATCGTCCTTTGCCTTTCCACTCTACAACATCGGTGGAGTGGACAGGGAGGCTGGTTTACATGGGCAACTGCTAGTCTTCCATAAACAACTTTGTCCGCACCTGTGCCTCGGAGGGTAACTTCCTAGGTGCAATCCAATGGTCATTCGTGACCGTAAGGGGTCTTTACCCTATTATATTTTAACATCAATGCTTGGTATTTCATCTGAACACCCTGAATGTTGGTGATACAAAAACTTATTGTATGTACAGAGCATTAAAGACAGCATTCTTTTTCCGCTTGTTATATCATTTGGTTACATATTTCTTGTTAAAAAAAACCATCATAGGATCTATTTTCATTCTTCCCTAGGAACCAGTAGCATTTGTTGTTAGATATGGTAGAAATAGCCAGGCCTGTAATAGAGATGTTGCTAGATTGGTTTGTAGACCTTCCTCGTTTTATAATCTGATAGCAATATTTATCATTAAGTCTTTAAACATTACTTTCCTGGTATCAGCTTCAAAAATTTGATCATACTGAGCTCAGTACATATTTCACTCTAACATTTATTTTATAGAACTCTGCTTGAAGAACTGTTAACTTTGAGACATAGCGGGACGCAATACTCGATTTAATAACAAATGTAAACGCGCGCGCGCTCGTACATTCATTTAGTGCAAGAATGACTGTGTGGTTGAGAAGTTTGCTTCCCAACCAGATGGTTCCACGTTCAGTCCCGCTGCATGGTACCTTGGGCAAGTGTTTTTTTTTACTATAGCCCTAGGCCAACCACAGACTTGTGACTGAATTTGGTAGGCGGAAAATGCAGCGTTGTTCATCAGAAAATTACCAAAAAACATGTTTATAAAGAAGAGTAGTTTGCTGCATACTCCTCGTGTGCTGATTCTGCCCATAAGAAAGCAGCAAATAATACAATGTGGCCGTAGGTCGTAACACCCGGGCAACACCGGGGTGCATTGCTAGTTACATATATATATATATATATAGGGGATTTTGGATGGGCATTTATGTGCGTATGTGTAAATGTGCCTATAAATATATACATATATGTATGTACCTATATGTATGCATAGATGTCTATCTATATAATGTATATATACATATATACATATATGTATGTATGGTATGTATGTATGTATGTATGTATGCATGCATGTATGTATGTATGTATGTCTGTATGTATGCACATATACATACATACAAACATGCATACACGTTCTGATATACATGTTTATATATGAGTGTGTGCGAATGT
>NC_068989.1:54985114-54988554 GCF_001194135.2 Octopus bimaculoides
GATTATTATTATTATTATTATTATTATGATTATTATTATTATTATTATTATTATTATTATTGTTGTTGTTGTTGTTGTTGTTGTTGTTGTTGCTGTTGTTGTTTAGGGTGGCAACTTTGCAGAATGTTTAGCGGTATTTCGTCCTCCTTTACGTTCTGTGTTCAAATTCAGCCAAGGTCGACTTTGCTTTTCATCCTTGCGTGGTCGATGAAAATAAGTACCAGTTACGCAGTTGGGTCAATGTAATCTCCCACCACCAAATTTCAGGTATACATATATGTATGTGTGTGTGCGTATATATATATATATATATATATATATATATATATATATATATATATATATATATATATGCTTATATAAATATCCGTGTGTATGCACAAACGCACGCGCACGCACACACACATGCACAACACAACGAGAGACGGAGGGTGGAATAGACAGAATTTCCAGTCGCTTCGACGAATGAGGGTTCATGAAGATGCAGCTGTAAAATGACCATCACCCTATGGCCGTCTGTACGTATGCTCAAAGCTATAGAATTCCAGTGGCATCTTCGATTTACTTTTTTCTTGCCTCTCTGAAGTTTATCAACAAGACCCTTATGGTATGTCCAAATCTCTGACACAGGATATTGAAAAGCACACCTGTGCTTGTGATCATAGTGACTTGGATATCAACCTTTTTTTATTCTTTTATTTTTACTTACTTTTACGTCGTATCTTCCCTTTTCAGGATCAAGAAAGGCCTGGAAGCCTCTGGTGTGAACGCATTATCCGTGTTCGAGATTATGTAATATTCTCGGTAGTCTTCAGGACAGCTGAGTTCTCCAGCAGATTCAAGGCAACATGAACGACAACACCAGTGATTTGATGCTTTTCTCAAGAACACAACACGCTCCTCGGTCCAGGAATCGAAGCAAGGACGTTACAATCGTGAGCCTAATACAGTAACCACTGGACTTCGCGCTTTCACATATATATGGATACGCGTACGTTACCGCCTGTGTATGTGTGTATGAGAGAGAGAGAGAGAGAGAGAAGTGAGAGAGTAGTTTACATGGTAACATAACTCAGTCTTTAAATTTCTCTGTACATAAGTAAAATAATGTAGAAGCAGTTATGGCAGCGTTCAATCTCAGAACTTTCTCTCTTTGAATCCTTCGAAAATCATTCGGAAGAGATGGTCGATTTTAAAGATCAGTGATCGATCTCCTATGACGTTGATGAAACAGTAGATAAAAGAATTATTATTACATTGACTTTCCTTGTTGCTTGGTTAATGAATAACTTAACTAATGGGATGATCGATTGTTCAGTTAATTATCCAATAACTTTATAGATCTATTTGATTGTTGTTTAATCTGATTTAGATAAGCTATTATCGAAGGTGCACTATAAAAACAGCATATCCAGAATCACAAGTCACACGTCTAATGCTTCCAAAGTGCCTTCCTTTTTTAAATATAATATTGTATCAAGTCACGTGTGGGGACAAGCGCCGTTGCAGCGTGTTGCTGCATTCAGCATATGTCGATATATTCCCGGGTCCTCCCAGGCGATCTGTCGATCAGTCCCCTTCCCTGCGATGTACCTCCTCATCTGCCGTAATCATGTGACATGTGGTCGACCAACACGAGCCGTCAGCCCAGCCGGATCCTTAGTGAAGAGAACACGGTTAGCAAGATCTAACTCGTAAAATTGAGCAACATGGCCATACAGTCTGAGCTGGTTCTCCCGAATCATACAAGTAACAGAATTCATTCCAGTTTGTGAGTAGTGTTGTTGGTTGGATACGAAATCCGACCAACGGTAACCCATAATCCTGCGAAACGTCATGGTACCAAAGGAATTCAGGCGGCTACTAATTTCGCTCTGTGTAATTTGCGAATATTTGGCTGCTGTTTTTAACAGGACAAGTTATATAATCAAAGTTCCCTCAATGGATCGGTTTCTAAATTGGTTTATTTTTGACCTGATATATTATATAATTGATTGATGAACCGTGAATTGATTGATTAATTGTTGGACTGATCCCTTGGTTAATTATCAACTTGATTAGTTGGCTGATTGGGTGTCAGGTTGACTTGTTGGTTAGTAGTAAATTAGCTTATTACTTGATTAGTTGATTAATTAGTAAACCGGTTAACTAATTGTCTGGTCAAGATTCTTTGACTAGACTAATGAATATATTAACCGAATAACCTAAATAGCAGGGTTATATGTGTATATGTGTGTGTTTGCTTTTTTGGGCTTCTGTTTGTGTTCGTGTACATGTGTTTCATGCGTGTATGTTTGTATGTTTGTGTATGTGTTTGTGTTGTGTGTTCTATTTTTTGTGAGTATTTTTGCAGCGTGTGTGTTTGTGTGAGTGTGTCGTACTTACGTCCTTGTGTGGGAGTTTGTGAATGTGCGCGCGTGGTGGAGGGGCGCGTCTATGAATATATAGATAGTTGTATTGATAAAGTGCTGGACAAATTATCTTGGATCCCTTCAAACTCTGAGTTCGACTCAGTTCCATTTAGCTTTTCATCAACCCGGTGTCGATTATATAAATACAGATGATTGTACCACAGACGTCAGCGAGTCGCCATCATCCGACGGCTGAAATCAGACATAGGGAAAACAAATTTAAATGGACAAATGGACCTGGAAGATAGGTATGAGACTCAAAACAAGCGTGCTCTCAGTTATATGCATGTATGTATGTATGCATGTATGTATGTATGTATGTATGTATGTATGCATGTATGTATGCATGTACGTACGTACGTACGTACGTATGTATGTATGTATGTATGTATGTATGTATGTATGTATGTATAATAATAATGGATAATAAGACCACTCAGAGAGCGCAAGCCTGTGCCAAGGCAACACCAACGACCTCTCAACGATTAGCCAGAGATGATTCTTAAAATGAGAATACCTGAAATAAACTCGACTGCTCTCACAAACGAGAATATTAAAAGTGAACCCGTCCGGTCTCAAAAATTAAGTAAAATAAAAAATATAAAAAACAGGAAAAATAATCCAGAATCCTTGTCCGGTACCGGATCGATCCCTAAATCTAAGCAGTTCGTGCCAGTCACGAGGCCAAACATCCCTGAAAGTTTCATCCGAATCCATCCACCGGTTCTTGAGATATCTTGTCCACAAACAAACAAACAAACAAACAAACAAACAGACGCGATTGAAAACAATACCTCAGCATTCGCTAAGGCAGAGGTAATAATAATGATTTGTAGGCACGTGGTATTTCGTTATGCAAACATATGTGTAGAAATAACCCTAACAATAATAATAATAATAATAATAATAATAATAATAATAATAATAATAATAAAATAATAATAATGATAATAACAAGAATAAGGATAATAATAATAATAATAATATTTTTATTATTATTATCATTATTATTATTATTATTATTATGAA
>NC_068989.1:54989994-54991529 GCF_001194135.2 Octopus bimaculoides
CTTAACATATAACGTAACATTGATAATATATGAAGCAGCCAGCTGGCAGAATCGTTAGTAAGCCGGACAAAATGGTTAGCCGCATTTCGTCCGTCTTTACGTTCTGAGTTCAAATGCTGCTGAGGTCAATTTTGCCTTTCATATCTTTGGAGATCGATAACATGAGTACCAGTGAAGCACTGAGGTTGATATAATCGACTTACTCCTCCCCCGAAAGTGATGGTGTTGTGCAAAAATTTGAAATGAATAATATATTACATATAATGTTATGTTATATTGGTATATTATTATGTTATATACAGGCAACCTTATCTGCGTGTGAAAAGCTATATCCATCACTTACAAGAGAGTATGAGTTGCTACAAGTATCTTGCTTTCGTTAATTGTTGTGGTTTCAGGTTAGCCGAAAAGAGATACAGAAAGCACACGCTCGGTCCTCCCAATAATAATTGAACCAGTGGAATATTGTACATGTGAGAGTAGAAAGGAGAAAATGATTGCACCGGTACGAGAAACGCATTCATTTTGTTTTGTTTTGTATTTTTCACAAACATCGAAGCGCAAAGCGTTCCTCACGAACGCCCGTTCGTGAGATAGTTGTGATATATAAACAATTTTGAATAGGTTCTGGAAAGCGAAGTATGAATACGCAGTGTGCATGTGCACGCTGAATTCATACAACAGAAGAGAAGAATAAAAACGCAATGCGCATGTCAAAGTAAAACAGAAGAGGAGAATATAAACAAATTATATGATGGTCTGCATGCTGCGTCTGACACCACTATCACGCAGCTTTGCAGCCATTTTCTTGTTGTCTATTTCTTTTATTTTTGTTTTTGGCTGAGTACATTGCAAAGACATGAAAAGAAGCGCTTTCAAAAAGGACGCGACGTGCAACCCAGCCCAACAATCGAATCTTATAGTTGTGAGACCTACTCCCAGCTTCAAGGCCACGCAACAATACATAAATGAATGTATATGTATATATACATACATACATGCATACAGACATACAATTATGCATTCATTTATATTCATATATGTGTGTGTGTGATGTGGATATGTGGGGGTGTGGTGTGGATAATGTGGAGGTGTGATGTGTATATGAGACGCTGATTGAATAACATGAAAATAATACAACTCAGATATTTATATAAGGCCACGCAATTGTGTATATACAATTATTTCGTCTGCATAACAATTTCATATCAAATTCTTTTCTAGTATTTACATGTACAGTGCCATAGCAATTCCTATTAGCTCCGTAATATATCTATTTATATGTTCGTACTTATATGTGTACATATCGATATATGTATATATGTATTGGGGCAGAGAGAGAGAGGGAAAGTGTGTGTGTGTGTGTGTGTGTGTGTGTGTGTATGTGTGTGTGTGTGTGTGTGTGAAGGTATGCGTGTGGGTGTAAATTGACCATAGGCCGAAGTGATACTAAAATGTGAAACCTACGCTAGACTCCAATTTGTACAAGTTGAATACCAAAAGCCTAGAGCTGAGAATAGTTACTCTACATGCTA
>NC_068989.1:54992058-54995468 GCF_001194135.2 Octopus bimaculoides
ATATATATATATATATATATATATATATATATATATACCTACATTTATGTATGCATATCTATACATACTTACGTATATATAAACATATATTAAGAGATAAAGAGAGAGATGTATATGGATACATAAATATAAACATGTATATATATTTATAAACAACCAGCTTTATATTGCATGTAGTGAATACTTAATGATATATGTGTATGAGAGTGTATGCATTTACATTCACTAACACACATACACACACACATACTTATGCATATATATATTCATATATATATATACATATATACATATACATATAAGCATACATATGCATACACATATACATATACATACAACATATACATATATACATACACATACATATATAAGCATACAAAAATATACAGCTGTACAACATAGTCACTATGCTATAATATTTTGACTGAATATTAAAGACCTTCCTTTCTTGTATGTGTTGACTTACATGAGTTGAATAATAAACAGCATCTGCTTTCATGTATGAAAATGCCTATTGACATAGAATACAAATCTGTACATCCTGTCTTACCAGTGAATAGAATAGCATTCTTAAATATATGTTTACTCACCTTACCATTTACCAAGATCTGATGTCACAGGTGTGACAAATCTGTTTCAAATAGCGGCCATTTTGTTTCAATAAACTGAATCTACCGTGAAATACAAAAGTTTATGGGCGACCAATAAATTTTTAATATGAAATTCTACTCAGACATTGATTTCTACTCTTAGAATATGTATATATACACATACATAAAGGCCGAACTAGCGTGGTACCTCAACTTAAGTACCTGATTCAACTGAATCTTAATTATTATAGATATATGCGCAGGAGTGGCTGTGTGGTAAATAGCTTGCTTACCAACCACATGGTTCTGGTTTCAGTCCCACTGCGTGGCAACTTCTACAAGTGGCTTCTACTATAGCCTTGAGCCGACCAAAGCCTTGTGAGTGGATTTGGTAGACGGAAACTGAAAGAAGCCCGTCATATATATGTGTGTGTGTATGTGTGTATATGTTTGTGTGTCTGTATTTGACCCCCCAGCATCGCTTGACAACCAATGCTGATGTGTTTACATCCCCATAAGTCCTGGGGTAAATTTGCCCGATAAAGGTGTTGTTCCAGCATGGCTGCAGTCAAATGACTGTTACAAGTAAAAGAATAAAAGAATATAATATATATATATATATATATATAGAGAGAGAGAGAGAGAGAGAGAGAGGGAGAGAGAGAGAGAGGGAGGGAGAGAGAGAGTGTGTGAGAGTGACAGACAGACAGACAGATAGGCATACAGATAGACAGATAGGCATACAGACAGACAGATAGGCATACAGACAGACAGACAGATAGGCATACAGACAGACGGACGGACGGACGGTCGGACGGACAGACATAGACAGACAGACTGATAGATCGACAGATAGATAGATAGATAGATAGATACCGCTTATAGTGAATCTCAAAATTATCTTCTTTTCCTTAACTTAAGGATTACCACTCGTTCTGCAAATTATCAATCTTTCGCTTCTCCAACACATGATTATATTCTATTACCTTGATTCCTTATTGGTTACCACACAAATCGGGCTATACTTTGCTTATAGACAGAGGTCTGAGTGTGTGTGGTGTATGTGTGTTTGTGTTCGTGTGCGCGCGCAAAACCCCATAAATATCTCAATCTTTTTAAAAGGAAAATTGTCCCCAGAATAATTTTAGCTGTCGCTAAACATTCTGCCCTTTCATACGATACGAATGTTTCTGTAATAGCTCTTGACTCATTACACTGTGCCCTTATTGTTTACTTCAAGTTGTCAAAAAGAATTATTACATAACAATATAACAATATAATCTATATATATATAAAATCCTTTGTATCTCTGTCTGTTCTCAATGCATTCTCAAACGGCTGAACCAAATCAAATAAAATTTTACATGGTAATACTATGAGACCCCAGGAGTGTCAACATGTAATGTTTTTGGATTAATTTACACTGCATACAAAAATATAGACATACTATATACGGTACGTTATTAAAGCACACACACATCTACATATACATACCTGACGACTGACATGCGTGAAGTCCAATACGAAATTTTATTTTCATTTCTTTTAAAACAATACACATTTACTGTTCTATTACCAGTTAATAATTATCGCAGCAGTTGCAAGGTTCCAAGGTAAAATATAAGATTCTTTTTCTCTCTGTACACGTGCTTCTAATTTGTTAATTTACACTGCATACAAAACTACAGACATACTATATACGGTACGTTATTAAACACACACACACACACACACACACACACACACACACACACACACACACACACACACACACACACACACATCTACACATGCATATACATGCCTAACGATTTGATTTTTTATTAACTACACATGGTCAAAGCACAGAACGGACAGCACAAGAACAGAAAAAACACAAAAGTGGGGGGAAAATAAAATCGAATGAAAAGAATGGTAATGATAAATAAAAAGGTGGAATGACGTCTACTCGAACCCCACACTATAGTTAACGTCATTGAACATTTTAAGAGAAAAATTTTTAACACGTGTTATTTTTGTCATTTTCTCCTTGTTGTATGTTGCTTGTGTTATATACTCAGTGGATGACTGACATGCGTGCAGTGCGATCTCGTGTTTGCCGGTGGACTTTTCATTGCCACATTGTGTTGTTGTGAGGTGTTTGCAAAGGGAAGTATTACTGTGTTTGGCCTCCTGGCGGACCTGGTTTCTTGTTTTGGGTTGAGGAGAGTGGAGACGAGGGGTTACGCTGCAGCAGCCGGAGGACAGAGTGCCGTGGATCCATGTGTGCTGGAGCAGCATGAAGTGGACTTCAGGGTGGAGAGTTTTGGGAAGTGCCAAGAAGTGATGGAGAGGTAGGGGGATAACATGGGGTTGACTCTCCCCCCATAGGAGGAGAAGAGCAGAATAGAGAAGGGAGACGTGGTCTATGGAGCGTTTTCGAGAAGGAAAGGAAGAATCGATATTGCAACGGAGGGGGTGGAGAGGTGCCTGGAGGATGTCAAGGACAGCATCGATTTTTTCACAGGAGAAAGGTGTGGCACAGTGGCGGTTACTTTTGTCTCTGAGGAGGAGGCAAGGAGGTTAAAAGAAAATTGTCCGAGGGATGGACTCTCCTTCTTACTTACCTGGGCAAACGCATTGTCGGGGTCGGGATGGACAGCATTCCACCAGAAATTGAACCTGAAAGGCTGATGGCAGCAGTTCTTGAAGTGGGGGACGATGGTGATGTTCATATCATCCAGGTGGTCCGGACCCAACAAGTGGATTGTGGTGTTACGGGCTGGAGATGATGTTTCGAGGCAATCAAGCACAATATTTACAAGTGCCAGAAGCGTTGGA
>NC_068989.1:54995885-54998597 GCF_001194135.2 Octopus bimaculoides
ACAGACGCACAGGCGCACAAACGCACAGACGCACGCGACACACAACGGTGTGGAGGCAGAAACAGAAGCAGGATGTATTTGATGACATACTGTGCAGGTTCGGGAATTGAGGGGTATATTTCTAAAATGAGAGATTGCGAGGGTCGAGAGAGATGTGATAGGAACATGAAATGTGTTTTTGCAGAGGAGGGAAAGTGCGGAACATTAAAGGAAGCGTTTCCATCGGAGGTGAACCCACTGGGTCCGGAGGTGAGAAATGAACCCCGTCCTCCTATGGTGGTTATTTTGTAATAGTTTTCTAGCTGTATAAGGCCTCTACCATCTTCCATACGTTGTATATATAACCTTTCTGTGGCAGATTTTGAGTGGTTCGTCCTAAATTCTGTCATTATTTTTCTTGTTTTCCTGTCTATTTTGATTAGTTCATTTAGAGTCCAGTTAAGAATATTGTAGCTGTAACATATAACTGGGACGGCTAGAGTGTGGATACCTATTATCTTGGTTTTCGCATTGAGCTCGGTTTTCAGTATCAATCTAACTCGTCTATAGTATTCTTTTCTTATTTTCTCTTTCATTTGTGTGTTGTACCATATCTAGTTTATTGATTCCTAAGTATGTCTGGCTTTGGTCTAATTCTCTTATTTCATTTGCTTTATCTAGTGTGATGTTGCTACTCTCAACTAGTTTTCCTCTTTTCGACCTAGCAGAATCGTTAGCACGCTGGGCAAAATGCTTAGTGGCATTTCGTCCATCCTTTCGAGGTCGATGAATTAAGTCCTAGTCGAGCACTGGGGTCGATGTAATCGACTTACCCACTCCCATGAAGTTTCAGGCCTTGTGTTTATAGCAGAAATAAAAATAATAATAATAATAATAATAATAATAACAATAATAATAATAATAATAATAATAATAATAATAATAATAATAATAATAATAATAATAAGTAGTAGTAGTAGTAGCAGCAGCCTCGAACATAATAATTTCACACTAGACTTCAAGTTTCCATTTCAATTAGTAAAACCCAAGAAAGTTTACCAATTTTTTTCTAAATACACGATGACCAACTACCTCTTTGAATCTACACTACTTCATTATTTTCGGCTCTGAAGAGGAGCCTTTGCACTGAATTTTTATCCTTGTATATCTTAGCGTCAGTCCTCCGTATTTTCAATGTTGCAAATGTTATCATTTAGTGTGAATAAACTTATATATGCACAACACAGTTAGTGACAATGTAATTCTTGATCTGTGCATAGAACAAATTCAGAAGTAGCAGCAGATCAACAGAACTATCAATGTACCTTTTTATCATGTTTATCATTTTTTTTTTTTTTGTGCGTGCTGTTCAGTCTTCCTCTTTAAATAAACTACATTTTAACGATCTTATTGGCATTCCATGTATTTTTATTGTACTGTTCAGTTTTTCCCCTAAAATAACATCGCCATTTAAAGATCTTATATGCATTTATTGTATTGTTCATTGTATGGTTCGGCCTTCCTCCTTCAGTAATACTACATTTTAACGATCTTATTCTCGAGCATTAAAATAGAATCAGTTTAGTATATAGTCAAAATCGGAGAAGGCTATAACTTACAAACATAGTGGCAGCGTTTATGAAGCTTTTTTTTTCTTTTCAACAGCACGCATATCCTCCAATCATTGAGATCTTAAAACAAAACTAAATACACGAATCAGCCATCCTCCCAATATATATGAATATATATTGGGACATCCCATAAATAATGCGGAGCTTTTTATACTTTTATTTTTCAAAATTAAGATAAACAAAGTTCTTTTTAATCTAAAATATACTCTCCTTCATTTTCTACAATGCTCTTCCATCTATCTGGTAGACTAGCAAGGCCCCTTGTTCAAAATTCACTTGTCCATGAGGAAAAGTACTTCTCCAGTACTGTTCTGACCTCGTCTATAGAATTCATATATTTTCCGTCCAAATGATTGTGAATACTGCGGAATAAATGATAATCAGAAGGAGCAATGTCCAGCAAATATGGTGGGTGGGGCATCGTTTACCATTCAAACTCCTCTAGCCTTTGGAATGTCATCTTCGCTGTATGTGGCCAAGCATTATCCTGATGGAAGAAAACGTTTTGTCTTGAAACAAAAGATGGTCGTTTTTCTTCTAGCGCTGATTTGAATGACTGGTTGAATGACCAAATCCAAGCTTCCCTGCTAGTTCCTCAACTGTTACGATGGGATTTCGTTCCACCAGGGTTTGCAGGACATACTCATCGAGCTCTGCAGATCATCTAGGACTAGGCTCGTCTTTGCGATATTACCTTTATTGAACTCATAAAGTAAAATATGCCGAATATGCTCCTTTATCACTTCCAATATAGCTTTAAAAACATAGCTGTTAAAATCGAACTGCATTCTTCAAACCTTGCACTAAGAATAAGTACTATGTAAAATTACTACCTGCTTTTCTACTAAGTTGATGCAGGTAGTTTATCTCATCCCCCTCCGACTTTTTAGTTCATGCAATTGAAAAACCGCATTATTGATGGGATGACCCAATATATGTGCGTATATATGTATATATATGACTAAATTTACTCGTTTATTCACTGTCCTAAACTCAGATATCTAATTTATATATATATACAAATATATATATATATATATATATGTGTGTGTGTGTGTGTGTGTGTGTGTGTGTGTGTGTGTGTGTGTGTGTGTGTGTGTGT
>NC_068989.1:54998702-55000303 GCF_001194135.2 Octopus bimaculoides
TATATATAAGCTTGTCGGCGTATATTTACTAAATATAAACATACATGAGTACCTATTCAAATTTGTCCTTAACCTAAATTCAACCATTACTAAATATATCACGCACATGCCCTTGAGGTATATACGGGTATCTTTCAATAACATTTCTTTGTCACATGACCCCTAACCAACCTTCCTCGCCCACAACTATACCATTTTCCACATTTTTTCCTCTCCTCTCCCGTCATTAGTGCATTAAGCTATACTTATCTGCATGGTTTCGCCTGCTTTGAATTATTTCGTAAATAAATTTTCAATTGCCTTCCTTCAGCGTTTGAGAAAGCCGTAGCCAATGTGTTTTTTTATTATTATTACATAAAAAAATAATTTAACGCTACACCATTCGAACTTGCACCTCATCATTTATCGTCTTTTCCTGCATCCCACATATACACTATTATCTAGTATAGATTTTTATGTCTTATCTTTGTTGTAAAAATGAAATACTTTCATTCGTTCTTCTGTCTCTGTCACTAAAACCTCACCTCATATTTTTCACATCCTTTGTCGTTTTCCTTCCCTCCCTACCTCTCTCTTTCTCTCTCGTTTTTAATTTCTTTCTCTCCCTTCTCTCTATCTATCTACCTGTCTCTCTTTCTCTCTCTCTCTCCCTCTCTCACTATGTCTCTCTCAAACGTATCTAATTATTATTGACACCTTAAGAGTTAACAGTCTTATCTTCAGACGTCGAAACCGGGACACTCCCTAGATGGATAGCTGATGTAGAATTCATTTCATTTATTCCGTCAGAATATGTGTTCTCACTGTTAGTGCCTAATTCCCTGTGTATGTGTGTGTGTGTATGTGTGCGTGTGTGTGCGCGTGCGTACGTGCGTGTGCGCGTGCGTGCGTGTGCGCGTGCATGCGTGTGCGCGTGCATGCGTGTGAGTGCGTATGTATACACCTATACTTGTATATTTATATAAACACTTTCAATGTACAGGAAATCATGGTCAGCCACGACCAACAGAGGACTAGTCTGCTTATTAGTAATGGTGAACTGGAAAAACAATTGCGCAGTACAATTTGTAGTGTATAACTAATTTAGTTGGCTGAATCCACATGCAGTCACAAGATGCTTTCTGTGTATACAAGTATCCTCAGACAGCAACCGTAACAGGACAAAAGAATACTAGTCGAATACAACGGAGTGCGGCAAAGCATCGCCCTGCCCATTAGTTAAACGACGTCGAATTAACAAGGTAGGAAATCAACCATTATGCAGTAAAAATGCGTTTAAATATTGAGGAAGGTTACAGTAAGTAAGAGATAAAGTAAATGAATCAGTCTCGAAAATATATTGATTTCAATTTTTGGCACAAGGCCAGCAATTTCGGGAGAAGGGCCAAGTCGATAGCATTAACCTCCAGTGTTCAACTGGTACTTATTTTATCGACCCCGAAAGGATGAAAGGTAGAGTCGACCTCGGGAGAATTTGAACTCAGAACATAAAGACGGACGAAATGCTGCTAAGCATTTTGCCCAGCGTGCAAATATATTAATATAACGTATACACATGTACACATGTACACACCAACATATACACATACACCATACATTCA
>NC_068989.1:55000313-55006141 GCF_001194135.2 Octopus bimaculoides
TATAACGTATACACATGTACACATGTACACACCAACATATACACATACACCATACATTCATACATACATACAAACGGACATACATACATACATACATACATACGGACAAACAGACAGACAGACTGACAGACAGACAGAAGTTTACCATTTAAGTATATGTGCGCATGTCTAGACATGCAAATATATGCATGGGAATATGCATGTAAATATACATTGCACGCCTAGCTGAGTTAGTCAACCTTGCTACCTCTATGTATGTATGTGTGTATGTATCGTAAATATCAATACAACCGTATATAGAGAAGGTTGAATAGTGTACACGGCACTAAAGAGAGTATGTATGTGTATTTTTTTATGAGAGTAGTGTTAACCTAGAGGTTAACTAAATGAATAATTGGTTATATGGGATTACACTTAGAAAGTTCTCCATCGAGGCACAAGTCAGAATAAGGTTGTTTATGGAAAATCAGCAGTCGCCCATTGCATACCAGCCTCCCCTCTCTACGCCACAGATGTAATCCAAGGGAAAGGCAAAAACCGATACAGCTTGGCACTAGTGACGTCGCAACCTATTTTCTACAGCTGAGTGAATTGGAGCAACAGGAAATAGAGTGTCTTGCTCAAGAACACAACACATAGTCCGGTCCGGGAATCAAACTCACTACCTCAATGAAATGAAATAGTAAATAACTAAGCAAGATAAGTTTAGTTATAATTGACTAAGGGTGATATGTTGATGTATAATGCACTTAGATAGGAACACGAGACAGGGATATATCAGGGGATATATAAAGGTAACGATATTCCAGACTTGATGTCTCATTTTGTTAAGTCCAAGATAACTTTATTCAAAGGGTCCTTCCTTTTTGTTTTCTGAAGGATTGACATGTGTGATCTAAGGCATATTAGAATGATATTTCTAGAAGTTTGACTGACCGTAGAAGCTTCCATTTTTGTATGAAGGTTGTGGTGTTAAACAGGGTGATATATTAAACCAAATATAATAGAGTATTTAATCCGACTCTCAAACGTTGAACTTAACTGCTGGTATAAACGCAGACTTCTTGTATTGACAGATGGTTAATTGCTCACTGATACCAATTAGAAGGTGGAAGGTGGCCATCTAGCAGAATTATTTGCATAGCGGACAGCATACTTAGTAGCATTTCTCCCGGTTTTACGCTCTGGCCCAAATATCTCAGGGGTTGACTTTGCCTTTCATCCTTTCAGGGTCTATAAAATAAGTATCAGTTGAGGACCGGGGTCGATGTAATTGAATAACCCGTTCCCCCTAATTGCAGACATTGGGCCTATAGTAAATGTCTATAGGATGCGACCGATTCAATGGAGGTAAGTATATTATAAGTATCTGTTTAACTCCTAACTCTCGGTCCTTAATAATTACTTCTACCCTAAGCACAAGGCCTTGAAAATTTTGGGGGAAGGGGCAAGTCGATTACGTCGACTCCAGTGCGTAACTGGTATTTACTTCATCGACCCCGAAAGGATGAAAGTCAAAGTCAACCTCGATGGAATTTGAGCTCAGAATGTAGTGGTAGACGAAATACCGCTAAGCACTTTGCTCGACGTGCAAACGATTCTACCAGCTCCCCACCTTCCTCAGTCCTTAATAATAGTAACAATATTACTATGTATCATAGTTCGTGTCGTTGATGTTGCTGTTGCTATAACTGCCGTTGTTGCTGCTGCTGTTGTTATTGTTTAGATATCTTGGGAATCATAATTTACATGTTTTACGTTGAGTGATAGCCAAACTGATCGAAAAATAATGGATCTTCGCCGACAGCTTCTTTGAATATTCTGTGAACCAAAAGTACAGTCTCTGTTGTCACCTTATATTCCTTACATTTCCTCTTCTTTTTCTTTCTTTCCCAATACAAAATAGCGACCAAACTAATTTTATTCAGTGTTGCTATTGTTTGCAACAATAAAATTGCATCTCTCTATATATATTTTAGTCTGAATGTAGATTTATTCTTGATATAAGGTTTGTTTTTCTTTCCGCGCCCATAATTTATTGTAAAACCTGAGACCAAAAGAATGTGTAAATTTTATTCATGCCAAAACTACAAACTATCAAAATACCCTCTTTAAGTCGTTCATGTAGATTTAGGTCTATTATACTGAAGTATCCGCAGTGCAGGTGTAAGCATTTTGTAGAAGAGTAATTCTACAAAATGGTTTCCCATTCAACTAATTAACCAATAATTAAGTCCTTTATTTCCATGACAACGCTAAGTATCATTGCAGTAGCTGCAAAAGTCCAAATTCACTCACTCAGCCCCTTCCCCTCCACTATATCATTTCATTTAATGTTGATAAATTGAAATTTTTGTGAGTTCTTTCCCTTACTCTTTGTAAGGAAAAATGTTCATTGTCGCTAATTAATTGTTTTAGTTATAACGGTTATAATTACAATTGATTAAAGAATTATTTTCACTTCATAAAATCAAGTATGGTAACCTGCGCTTAATTTTATATTCTTCGAGACACTTTGCGAGGTTAATTTTCATTAACGCTAATAAATTTCCTTTTCATTGCGATTATAATTTCAATTAATTAAACACTTATTTTCGTCTCAGTCAAGTATAATAGCCTGCATTTGACTATATGGGCTTTTATAGTCTGGATAAACATTTACCTTTTAATCCAGTATTTATTTTCGCATCATACAAAACATTGCAGCTTACCCGCTCTAACAGTTTTCCCAGTCGTGTTAACCTAGATTTTGGTTAGTACGATGACCTTGACGTTCAACTCCAGAAAGCTGTCAATAAAGCTACATTAGTGATGATGTTTCAAGACATTTCACAATAGTTATACAGTTTGTATAGTTATTGTCCTCGAAAAGGTCATGGAGGTCACTTCTTTTCCTCTCAATAAACCTGGTAAGTTGAATCAAATATTGTAATTCTTTTATAGCTTTCAGCCACCAACGGCTACAATGTTGGGGCAGCATCTTCAGCTGATCATATCTCAAGTGTGACGGATAGTGGGACGGAAAGAGAGCCCTCGTTTCACAACCATTGTGATGGAAAAGAGATGTAAAGTGATTAGATTAGTAAGAAGTTGCATCGAGAAAGACTCAGCGCTGTCCCGTATCCTATGAGTGACACTGTACGGTGAACAGAAGAGGGCAAATGAGTAGAAATGTGAGTGAAAGATAGGCATAACGGTGCCATAAAGGTAATAGATGGTAGGTAAGGAGAAGGCAATCTAGTCACCATTACTACTCCTGTCTTGACGTTTTCTTTGTCATGCTTGCACAGGCGGCCGCTTCGTTTCACCATTGCATGTTACCACCAGTCGACCAGATCCGATGTCTTACCAGGTTTCCCTTTTCCACAAAATCCATCCACTTTGAGCCTTGTTCGCTTTTTATATAATTGTTAATGTTTATATACATAACAGCATCTTACCAGTACAGCCTTCTGTCTTACACACTATATCTGATTCCTTTCATATCCATATTATTTTCTCAGTTCATTTATACCCCGTCGCCCAGGTACACTTACATTATACATCCAGCAGACCAAGTTCGCCTAATTTCTTTTCATTCTTTGTAAATCTTCTGCGTTGAGCGCCTATTTTTTTTTTACTGCTGTGCAACTTTGCATTTCGTACAAAAGCACCTTGTAGTCTATCCTTCACTCACAGAGAAAGCTCTTCTATTGACAACTCCTTCAACTTTCTTCGAACACCTCTTACTCTGGTTACTGTTTTCTGCATATTCAATTCCACTGTTGTTAGGTTACCTAGGTAAAAGTAACTCACATATAATTCTTAGAAGCTGTCCTGTCATTTAAGAGAATCTGTTACACAGAGACTTAAAGTGCTTAACCGCATCAGTGCATCTGCTACATATAAAATCATCCTCTACATTATCCTACGTATGATCTCACTCACTGTACATGCATAGTTTACACAGATGCACCGTGGCCATTTCCATAACAGAAGCAGGAACCTTTCTTCTTACTAAAATAGTAGACTTCACTAAGCTTACTTTGAGACTTCTTGATTCTAATTTCTTCTTTCTGGAATTTGTTCTATAAACTTTCTCCGTATTTAGCTATAAGAACATTCAGCATATAGGAGACCCCATAGACAGTCAGTCTCAAACCCCTCAGTTATGGCCTAGATGACCAGAACAAGCCTGAGAAGGCCGAGGGCTTGGTTTTGCTAAAAACCTGCCTATACGCAAAATTTGTCCATGAACTTACGGCTAACTCACACTCTGCTGGCAGCATCTGTATTTTTTTATGTGGCTTAAAATAGCTCCTAAAAGCCTTTTCTCCATTCCTAGTTTCTTTAGCAGCCACCAGATTACAGACAATGGGACCTCGCCAAATGCTTTCTCCGAATCAACTAATGTGAGGTGTAAAAGCTTATTACTAACCAAGTACTATTGCAACTATCTCACTTTAAAGATGTAGTACATTTTCCTGATACAAAAACGAACTGCATTACAGCCAAGTTATTTCTCTTCCATATCAATTCTTTCCGTAACTCTCATGACCTGGTACAACAACTTGACTCCTCTACAATAGCTGATATATAATGCATCACGTTTGCGCTTGTAGCTATTGATGATGTTGGTGCCATGCCAGTTGTTGGGGATGACACAACCTGATTGAGTATGCAAGTTACAAACCCATTCGGCTAAATATTTTAAGAAGCTCAAAGGCTATCTCTGATGGTGAAGCTATCTTACTTGCCTTCATATCTTCAAATCCCTTTATTTCCCTTCTGTAATCAGATTAAATTACTGGACCCTCTGTTGAGTTTACCCGGGGCAAAGAATGTAAATATCCCCCTTGTTCACGATAAGTTTTCAAAACAATTTCTCCTTTTGTTTTATGCAAGTATGTGTGTGTGTGTGTGTGTGTGTGTGTGTGTGTGTGTGTGTGTGTGTGTTTGTATGTATGTATGTGCATGTGTGTGTACGTGGTTGTGAGAGAGTGTGTACGTGCGATTGTATGTGTGTGTGTATATATCTATGTATGTGTGTGTGAGAGTCTTTGTGTCTGTGTTTATCCTCCAAGACCGGTTGACAACCGGTGTTGGTGTGTTTATGTCCCCGTAACCTAACGGTTCGGCAAAACACACCGATAGAATAAGTACCACGCTAAAAAAAAAAAAAAACTAATCCCTAGTGTCAATTTGTTCGACTAAAACTTTTCAAGGCGGTACCCCAGCATCACCGCAGTCAAATGACTAAAACAAGTAAAAGACAAAAGATTTAGATTGGAATGCCCTCGTTATTAAAGGTGTAATAGTAAATAATTACGATTCCTTGTCTTATTGCTTACTCTACCAAATATACTCGAGCTAGCTTTACACTAACGCATGTATTTCTATTTAAACGTGTGCTCCTTTGCAAGATTACCAGAAAAAGCATAGTATAAATGTACATGATCGTGCGTAACGCACACACACACACACACACACACACACACACACACACACACACATACACACATATGTACATTTATGGATATATACAAACATATATATACACACGCACACAAACACACGCAAACACACACACACACACACACACATATATATATATATAATTCATTAACTACATTGTTTATATTATACATACATGCTCTTCTCTTTGTACATATATATACATACATATATATATATGTGTGTGTGCGTGTGTGTGTGTGTGTGTATGATATGTATGTATTTGTATATCAACACACATGTACATATATAAATACATATATACACACTGAATGTTACAAATAAACAGAAGTTGATAATATATATATATATATATATATATATATATATATATA
>NC_068989.1:55006507-55007578 GCF_001194135.2 Octopus bimaculoides
TGTGTGTGTGTGTGTGTGTGTGTGTGTGTGTGTGTGTGTGTGTGTGTGTATCCTTCCAAGTCAGTGGCCGTATTTGCGGTTGAGTGCGTTTGAGTGTATAAAGATCCAATTAAACAGGTATTTAATATTAAAAGCTTTGCTGCGGACAGGGCTTTTATTCAAATGTCGACCATTGTATAGCGTATGATTTGTGGTCATTTAATAGTCGACTCTTCTATTTTGAAGAAAGTTCTGGGGTCATTAGGCGCAACAGTATCCCAGCACTAATATATTGCACTCATACCATCGTCACCTTTCTTTTAACACCAGCACTACACAGCCATCTTGTGAAGAGAGATTTAACCTGTGTCCTGGTTTCACAGCTCCATCTTGCATCCTAGCTGAATTTTGTTGGGTCCACTCAGTTTTGCAGCCACCGGCAGGTTAGTTTCACGAAGAGGCTCTTCAATCGACTGGATCCACACGGGCACGCGCACACACGCATACACACACACATACACACACACATGTATATGAGAGGTTAGGCAATGCGTGTGCATGTGTGTGTGTGTGTGTGTGTGTGTTTGCGTGTGTTTAATCATTAGCGATGGAAGCAATACTAATATAAAAAAGTAATCTTTATATCCGACAAAAATGGATGAATTGATAGAACACCGAATACTGTGTTATCAGCCATGTTTAGTTGGACATAACGTTTACCTTTTGGTATCAATACAGCTAAAAATTCATCTTTTACCAGTCTGCTGGCTATTCGCGACATCAGCGTCTGAAAAGATGCTGAAATTCTATATACTGTAGCAGTGAAATTTGACTGGCATGCAGTCGCATGCTGTGTCTTACTGATTAGTTCCAGCAGAACAAAATCACATAATTCGTCTCTCAGGCGCCCATGAGAGACGAATTCGGTCTGTTACGATCTTCGTGTATGCTTTTATGCACCAAGAGCCTATATGAAAAGCTCTCTCAAGGCTAATAACGCAGTATTCGGTGATCTAACAAGGTATCCATATTTAGATATATATATATATATACACACACACATAAGCACACACACATAAATATATATATATA
>NC_068989.1:55007668-55008919 GCF_001194135.2 Octopus bimaculoides
ATTACACACGTTTCATTTGTTAATAGGAGGTATAAAATTGTACATGTAGGAAAAACATGTAAATGTTTCAGACAGAAAATCAAAAGTACTATAAGATATCATTTGATTCTCTGTCTGAAGAATATCTAATAGGAGATATCTTACGTGCTTCTCCGGCATGTAGCTCCTACTGGCAAATGAAACACGTGTAATGGTGAATAAATAATACCAAAATTAACTTTTCCAATTTCCTGTTTTGATATTTAATTACTCTGCAAAAACTCTTTTCCAACATTCTTCAACTCTTGTGCATACCTCACACAAGTATAACGGCTACATATAGTTTTGAAGTACTGGCATAAACAGTTGTGCTTCGTGAGGCCGCAGCCTCGATTACAACCTATCAATATACCGCATATTTAAGGATTGATAAACACATAGATAGATAGATAGATAGATAGATAGATAGACAGACAGTCAGACAGAGACATAGTTAAATGTCAGAGTAAAATCACCACACTGTAAAAGTCATTATTGTTAGGTCAGGTTAGCTTTTTTGTTAAGTTTATCTAGTTTTGCTGTCATTGTTGTCTCCTGTTAATGTTGCTGTTGATGCTGGTGCTGATGATGGTGGTGATGGCGGCGGCGGCGGCGGCGATGTTATTGGAAAGAGCGTTGTAATTTGTTTAAACAGAATGACCAGGCTTACAATACACTTTTATATCTTGTTCCTACCTAATCCACTCCTCATACGCACCTTACTTATATTTCGGTATTTGTTTTATTTTGGAGTATGTGGAGACAGGTGTTATAATAGCTGGTATAAATCATCCCAGTGAGAAAATTTCCACCCCTCTGGAATGTCTTTAATATAATCTTTTCTACTCTAGGCACAAGGTCAGAAATTTTGGAGGAGGGGGCCAGTCGGTTAGATCGACCGCAGTACGCAACTGGTACTAATTTATCGACTCCGAAAGGAAGAAAGCCAAAATCGACCTCGGCTGAATTTGAACTCAGAACACTAAGACAGACGAAATACCGCTAAGCATTTCGCCCGGCGTGCTAACGTTTATGCCAGCTCGCCACCCTAATGTCTTTAATATAATCTACATGCGTAAGGCGGCGAACTGGTAGAATTGTCACTGGACCGGAAAAAATATTTAGCAGTATTTTCCCAATTTTACGTTCTGAGATGAAATGCTGATGTGATCGACTTTGCCTTTCATTCTTTCGGGGTCGATAAAATAAGTACCAGTTGAACACGGGGGGGGG
>NC_068989.1:55009049-55012739 GCF_001194135.2 Octopus bimaculoides
GGGGGGGGTCGATTTAATCTCCTTACCTCCTCCCCCGAAATTGCTGCCATTTTGCCAAAAGAATTTTAAATCAATATAATATATATATGCGTGTGTGTTTATGTGTGTATGTGTGTGTGTGTGAGAGAGAGAGAGAGGGAGAGAGAGAGGGAGGGAAAGAGAGAAGGAGAGGGAAAGAGAGAGGGAGATGGAGAGAGAGAGGGAGAGGGAGAGAGATTGAGACAGAGAGAGTCTCCAATCGTTGAGTGGTTAATTAACAGGTTTTAATCCCCAAGTTGGGATTATCTGGTCGACAACACTGCTTCAATATTCCGTAAATGTTTAATGACTGAAAAGTACGACGGTGAATGCAAGCGCTGCAATAAGGTTCCTCCAAAGAATCTCTAGAGCAACGTTCCTCAGCAGTCTGCTTAGCGGGAAGGTCAAGGAATTTCTGCAGTTCGAGCTGCAGCTTCTCTGCATTGAGAGGTCACAGGTCTGGTACAACGGTCATGTAATTGGAGTATGCCAGAAGAGAATCACGAGATCGGTTCTTCAAGCCCAGCCAAATGGCAAGAGATCTAAGTGTAGACTAAAAGTGAAATGGTTGAATACTATCCATTATCTTAGTCGATGACTCTTAGGAATCCAGCCTGAAAATATAATGATTGTTAGAGTCATGGAGGGAGTTCCTGATGACTCTAGACCCCACAGTCCCGAGCCCAGGAATAGAGGGCGGAGTAGACGAATGGATATATACGTATACATATTATACATAGATATCTCGATTAGTAAATGAATGACAACAGAACCGAAGTCATGCAATAACTTTTATTAGTTTACAGGTGTTTGTACCATATATATATGTGCGTGTGTGTGTGTGCGTATGTCTGGGTTTTATATATATACACACACATATATATATATATATATATATGTATGTATATACGTCTATGTATGTATATGTATGTGTGTAAATTATATAAATTCGTTTATATGTATATATATATATATATATATATATATATGTATATTAGTATTTTGGATATAACTTTCTATGTGTGCTCCAGAAAATAAGATTCTCTTGAAATTGGAGTTGTGGTCCTATTGGTAAAATCCCAAATTTGTAATAATATATAGTTCAAATTAATACCAAAGAAAACATGAAGATAAGTGTAGGAACAATGAGCAGGTGCATAAGTTTAACTCTCGGGAAGAATGAAAAAGTCTTTTAGGTTTCGAACCTACGCTCTTCGATAGAAAGAATTAAGCAGAAAAACAGCGGAGATAGAATGAAAAAGAAAAAAAAAAGCAGAGAAAGAAATGTGCAGAACACACACACACACACACACAATCGTATGTAAGGAAATGCAACCATTCTTACATTAGACGCGAGTATAGAATGTTTAGCTTGGCACATAATCCTTTTATTACCATGAAAGGCCATACGATATTATCTTTAAAAATCTGAAGCTCAAATTTACAGCTTAGTAAATTTGATCATTAGTGAATTAGATTGACTTATTAAAAACATTGCAGTCACTTAATTTTTATATCAAGTATGCAACTATCATAGCATTATATAATAATTATACTTTGGGAATCAAGTGAAATAACTGCGTAGTTAATAAATTTTAGTGCAATTTTACACATAAAGCTGGATTTTTGTTCAACTGTATCTAAACTGTTACTCCAAAAAGCTTTAGAAATTGGAAAGCAATTACCCCGATCAAGTAACACTGAGATTAACATCATCGTACATGCGAGAAAAATTTCTATGCTTTTCAAAGATTCTTACGGGGCATTGGAATAAAGGTAACTCTTCGACATTTTTATGGGAAATTTTGATAGCACTGAGATAATTGAATTGATAGGGTTATATATCTGAGATTTATTACGTAAGAGATTCTACTCTATAATTGACTTTGGTTTATACAGACACTGTGACGATTTTATTTTTCATAAATGACTTGATTATTAAATAGAAAAATCCTTATCAACATTGTCAAAGCATTTGATCAAAAAATTAATGTTGAACCTAATTTTAAGTATTATGAGCAATTTAAGTTTAAACACTAATAACATTCCCATTCATAAAATTATAAAGGAGTGTGAAATATATCACTGAAAATTCAATTTGCCCTCCCATAATCTTTAAAAATTTAGTAGGTTATAACTGACACAATTTCAAGCATCTTTGCCGATGAAAATTCATTAAAAATCATTACCATTTATAATACGAGATTAACGGTAGTATATAGTATATACCAAATAATTCTATCGCCTTAACGTGAAACAACAAAGGAAGACTAAACGATGTAATCACTTCTGTAATCGCAATACCTTAATTAACATCGCAAGAATTTAATCTAACTCCAGAGTATTTCCCGCCAGAACACAGGTGTCAGAAAATTTTAAATAGGAATTTCATAGTTAGTTATAGTTGTGCTATTAATTTTGCTGCCTTTATTGCTCAAGTAAACTGTAGGAATATTATATGGAAGGTTGCATTTACAGTAACGCTCCATATGATACTCGACGATGCTGTTATGTTGACTTCGCCCTTTGTTTTCTTAACGGTGCCTGTCTTTCCAAGTCTTTAGTAAATATAATTAATGATAATATCGTGAGCAATATTGAAGCAGAGTCCTACATAAGTTTCACAGAGCATCTATTTGAGAAAAAGACCCAGCTAATGGAAACAGACTACATCATTGTCAATGTCTATACAGAATCTCAAAACATGTTGGAATCTTAAAAATAAAGTGGGCTCTGCTGGATAACACAGCTGCATAAAGCAATGTAGTTTTTGTTGGTGTTATTTTTTTAATGCAAATTCTACTTCATAGGGAAATACATTATCTTGATGGTAACCGCCTTCTTTGTTAATTTTTTTTAAATCTGAACACGTGTGTGTGTGTGTGTATCTGTGTGTGCATGTATGTTTCTATCTGGTGGATTGTTAAACCCTCAATAACACGTATCATTTAAACATTCGTATTGTCGTCGTAACGTCGTGGTGGCGTACAAATTTTATAGCATTTGTTTTTGTATAGAAACGAGTTTTTATAACTTTTATATCGTTTCTGGTTTATTAACCAAATGCTATAATAAAATGTCGTTTGCATTCATACGTTCGTGGACAAAATTCGATTTAAGAGAAATCTTAGCGGTAGCTAGCATCTTACCATGTACAGGCTTCCTTTTCATGAGACATGTGGCGAAAACATCATCATCAACATTACCATTTCTGTTATTTATTGCTGTCTATATTTGTGTCTTTATTTTTTAAGTTTTCATTGTCAATTCATCTATTTTATTTTCTTGTATCTCTCTTTATTCTGTCATTTACTTCACCATTTCTTCCTATCATTCAGACATATTCTCATTTTTACTTACTTTTTCAAAAAAACTGTCGAACATCTTCCTTTTATGTTTTTATTTTATTTTTAATTTTTCTGAAATGGGATTTTCAGCAATCTTTTAAATGGTTATTTTTTGCTTTTTTTTCTTCTGTTGTTGTTTTTTTAATTTTTGTTGTTTGTTTCTTTGTTTTACCAGCTCATTTCATAAAGCCAAATGTAGCGCAAATTTTACAAATGATCGAGGATTGGAACTAGATGATAATATTTGTAACTTGGAAAATTCAGATTAGAACAATATGTATATGTATAAATGTGTCTGTGTGTGTGTGTGTGTGTGTGTGTGTGT
>NC_068989.1:55013595-55017029 GCF_001194135.2 Octopus bimaculoides
TGTGTGTGTGTATATGTATGTATGTATGTGTGTGTGTGTGTGTGTGTGTGTGTGTTGTGATGAATAAAATACTTTTTCTCAAAATATTTTGCACAATTTTTTTTTTAATTCTGGACATCTTATTGCTAAACATTCAACTTCAAATTACAATTGTTAATTGTTGGAAGTCAAGCAGACTGAGAAGTAGATATAGTGTTATTGTATAGAGTGGAAGTTCAATACAAAGTTTTCAAATCATTAATTTGTGGTTAGTAATCCATTACCTTAAATCTGAAGCCATTAAGCATTTTCGACTGACACCATGATGGGGTATCACCTTCAAAAATTTCATTGATCATACTGATGTCAGTACGTATTTCAATCCAGAAATTTATTTTATAGACTTCTGCTTGGTGAACTGCTAACTTAGAGACGTAGTGGGACATAGTACTCGGTTTAACAACAAATGTAAAGAAACAGACACACACACACGCACACACATTCATTAGGTACAAGAATGACTGTGTAGTTGAGAAGTTTACTTTCCAACCACATGGTTCCACATTCAGTCCCTCTGCATGGTACCTTGGGCAAGTGTTTTCTGCTATAGCTCTAGGGCGTTATTCATCAGAAAATGACCGAAAAATATGTTTATAAAGAAGAGTTGTTTGCTGCATACTCCTCGTGTGCCGATTCTGCCCATTAGAAAGGAACAAATAATACAATGTGGTCATAGGTTGTAACACCCGAGCAACGCCGGAGTGCATTGCAAGCCGTATATAAAATAAATACCAAAGTGGCGCAAGCACTGAGCTTGATGACAGAATAAAATGAGTGGAATGAGTAAATGACTAAATGAAATTCGATATAGTCTGCCTGAATGAATCTAAATTCATTTAATGATTATTAAAATGAATAGCACGGAACGCAAAAGCAATTTAATTAGTTATTATAATATCTGCATAAAAGAAATGTTTCAAAAACAAGTTTAAACATATTTATTATGCAAGTGTCAATTTACATTAAATATATCCTGTATTTTACAATATATGAATGAGATTTAAAGTAAATTTGTTTAAGTAAAAAAAAATAACTTTAATAATGGATTTATGAGTTAAGTCAATATTTATTACAAAGGAATTTTAGGAAAAAATATCCTGAAAACGCACCTATTTTTCACTTAATACAGCGTGGTCAAATATTTGCAAATTTTGCTTGTTTAAAATCATATTTAAAACTTCTGGCTAATTTTCTTTTATTTTTTCTTTTACCTCATTTGTACAAGAATTTTTTCCAGATGCATTTTTGCAATGCTCTCTCTCTCTCTCTCTCTCTCTCTCTCTCTCTCTCTCTCTCTCTCTCTCTCTCTCTCTCTCTCTCCCTCACTCTCTCTCTTTCAATCACTTCCTCCCTCTCAATCTCTCCCTCTCTAAATATATATATATATATATTTCTCTCCTTTTTGTTCTTTCTTCGCTCTGTCTCAGAAGATAGAAAGAATTATTTGTATGTTTAGTATTTGATTAAATGTACTCGCTCAAGTCCGTCTTCAGTTTCGTCATTGCATTAAGTCATTTCCTTATAATGAGTGATAGTTATTAATTACTGACTGAATATGATTTCTTCATCTCTCAATACAGAAGAAAGAGATTTGCCAGTCGCCGTTCATGCTTACTCATTTAGAAAATTATTTCTCCTTCACATCAGTGACTATTTAGATGGTCTTCGTAACACAAAAACCATTTGTACCCGGAATTCTTTCGTTCCAGTAGACCAGTCAAGAAATTATTGAAACAATCTTTGATGCATATATCCGGAGCATTGTTCCATTCGTTCATTGTCATATATGTCAAGAATAGTTATCAGTCTTGCCACATCCGATCACGTTCCGCTTGAATTGTTTATAAGTCGAACGAACGATCATCCTCTGTAAATCTTATCTGTAAAATCTTTTAAATCTTTTAAATAATATTTTTATCAAGTGCAAAATATTGGTTTCAAATTTTGGCACAAGGCCAGCAATTTTAGGGGAGGGAGTAAGTCGATTACATTGATCCCATTGATCGAAAGGTACTTAATTTATCGACCCAGAAATGATGAAAGGGAAAGTCGACCTCGGCGGATTTTGAACTCAAAACGTAAAGACAGACGAAATGCCTCTACCACACCGCCGCCTTTAATCAAATGCAAAATATTGGTCTCAAATTTTAGCACAAGACTAGTAATTTTGAAGGAGGGGTTAAGTAGATGACATCGACCCCAGTATCAATTGTTACTTATTTTATCGACCCCGAAAGGATGAAAGCTAAAGTCGACCTCGGCCGAAATTGAACTCAGAACGTAAAAACGGACGAAATACCGCTAAGCATTTTGCCCGACGCGCTAACGATTCTTCCAGATCGCCACCATTAATCAAATGCAAAATATTACAAGAATTAAACACCACTTGACCTAAGGCAGCGCTTCTTAGTGAAGGGGTCTGTAAGGATGGAAAAGGGTGAACAAATAGCTATGGTTTATGAAAAACACAGTATAATGGAGTCAAGCTTTGTCCAACATGGTGGCAAAGAAAGAACAATGATGAGGATACAAACTCTATTCTGTCTTCTCATTAATAAAGAGGGGGAAGTGGTAAAAAAATATTCACTAATATTTACCTCTGGCACTCCGTCGGTAACGATGACGAATGTTCCAGCTGATCCGATTAACAGAACAGCCTGCTCGTGAAATTAACGTGCAAGTGGCTGAGCATTCCACAGACTCGTGTACCATTAACGTAGTTCTCAAGCAGATTCAGCGTGACACAAAATGTGACAAGGGTGACTCTTTGAAATGCAGATACTACTCATTTTTGCCAACTGAGTGGACTGGAGCAACGCGAAGAAAAGTGTCTTGCTCAAGGATACAACGTACCGTCGTTTATCGAACTCACGATCGTGAGTTGAATACCCTAACCCCTAAGCCACATGCCTTCGCTCACAAATATTTAGGACTAAAATATTTACTAATATTAGAGAATAGCTGTAAGGCAGCGAGCTGACAGAATCGTTACTGCACCGGGTCGACTTTGCCTTTCATCTTTTCGGGATCGATAAAATAAGTACCAGTTGAGCACTGGGGTCGATGTAATAGACTTAGCCCCACCCCCGAAATTGCTGGCCTTGTACCAAAATTTGTAACCAATATTAGTGAGTAGTCAATAATATTTTAGTGGAAGGGCCTAGTACTTATCAGCTCAAAAACCATTCAAATAAAACAATTATTCAAATTCAAAGCTTTTTATTTTAGTGCCATTTTCTTCATTTTTACCAAATTGTTTGTCCAGGTATTTAAATAATTTGCAAACTTTTATATCAGGAGTTTTATATTTACCGTCTGCCTGGAATACGATTTCAGTTTTGCTCGTTATTTCCTCCCCCTCCCCAGATTGCAGCAGGTTAAAAACACTGCAGTTC
>NC_068989.1:55018714-55020710 GCF_001194135.2 Octopus bimaculoides
TATATATATATATATATATATATATGTATGTATGTATGTATGTATGTATGTATGTATGTATGTATGTATGCGTGTGTGTATACATGTATATATGTATGTATTTATGCATGTACATATGTAATTATAGATATGTATATGCATACATGTTGTGCATGTGTGCGTGTGTATATATATATGACTGTATGTATATACATTTATACATATATGTATGCATGTATATATGTAATTATGTATTTGTATGTGCATACATGATGTGCATGTGAGCGTGTGCACATGTGTGTTTGTATTTGATGAACGGATGACTGTTGCTTTTGCGTCATTGTTGGAGGTTAATGGCCTCTCTAATGTTATTATTAAACTTACTTAAATTTTTTCTTGCTGTGAAATCTCAGATTTAGTTAGGTTAATTAACCTTCAATTACTGTTGGAGACAAAATTGTCTTTGTGATGCATAATTGTGATATACGCATCGCGTTTAGCTAAAATTTCTCATCAATAATAAAAGTAGAAATAATTGCGTATTGACTCGAAATAATGGCTTCAGATTTCAGTACAGGCCAGTAATTCTGAGGGAAGTCATTGACCCCAATACTTCGACGGGATTTGAATTTGGAATATAAAGAGCTGGAACACCAAGAGGCATTTTCCCGACGCTGAGTCAGCTTGACGGACTTTTAGGACAACAAAGACCCCGCACAAGAATGTATTCAAAAATGAAGTTACCTACATCTCTAATAAGCTCTCCAACCTAAAAAGACTAAATATTATGATTTATACACCCTTTTCATTCAATATTTAGCCCCAAAATGCTTGAGCACTCATGGCTTTCGCCCATAAGCATTTCCCTATTAAACATAAGTGTAGAAAGTTATTTAGTAATCTCAAAATTCCAAAACAAGACCGTTAGATAAGTTTTGTAATGTAGAAACCATTATTTAAGAAGCAGAACATATCTCTATCAAGACATATCATGGTATGACACGCGAATGTTACATAGGCATCACTTATGATAAATTCAAACACAAATACTACAACCATAATTCCACTTTTTAAACATATTAGAAAGAAAAGCGTGGCAAAATCTCGGCAATTAAAAAAAAATGCCTCCAATTACAATATAAAATGAAAGATCAAAATTGTTGAAGAATGGATATCAAAGCTATGATTCTTGAGTAAAAGTAAAAAGGAAAAAAAGAGAGATAGAAGAAAGCGTCGTTAAAAATCTGAGCATCTACATAAATGTTAGGTCTAACATCTTTCAAAAATGTCGATACTTAGAAAAACACATATGAAACTGGACTATTCCACCTAACGTACCTGTATATAAAATTAATTATTAACACTTGCCTTCACACACACACATATACATGCCTATACTGAGTAGCTCACAGATTTCACGTGAACAGGCTGCGTCTAGAAAGTCGGAGTCAATACAAGAAAGAGCAGAGTGAATGAAATTTATTAATGAATACTACCAGACAGTTGTTTGTTGCAGGTGGAATCGTCAGGTAGAGGCTTAGTTGTCGACTCATTTGAAAGTATCTGGTGGCTGCGTGTATATGCTTCCTCAAGATGATTTCGGACCATATATATACATATATATATATATAATCTTTCCAGAAGAGATCTTAACAATGATAAAACCCAACTTCTGTTGAAAGGCCTGAAATTTACACCTACACCAACAGTCAACCACCATGAACTAAAGGAAGATATCCAGAAATTCTGTCGCAAATTACGACTTGTCGAATTCTTCACCACCAATATTAATAATAAAAATAATAATGAAACCGAAGATTCTTTAGTGAGGAATAAATCAAATTTCACCCCACCAAAAGGCAGAAATATCTACCTTGACCAATATATCGACACCCTATCAAACTTCCCCCTAAAACAAAATACCAAAATTAGGCCGAACATTAACAAATCAGAGATATCTGCACTTAAACGCATACAAAACGATGAAACAATAATAATTAAACAAGCAGATAAAGGG
>NC_068989.1:55023675-55027318 GCF_001194135.2 Octopus bimaculoides
ATATATATATATATATATATACATACACACATTCATATACAGTCATACCTACTTGTATACACACACATATAGACACACATAAACGCGTGCACACACACACACTCACACACACACACACACACACACAAGTCCACGTACGGATGTTTTATTTCAAATATATATATATATTGAGCAAAACTCTAGTATATGTCTATGTTTGTACACTTGAGTGTTCATGTGTTTATTCGTACGTGTATGGGAGCAAGTGATCAGGAAAAGACATCTTTCTGAAATGTTTTAAAGACACAACTGTGTGCGTGTTTGATATTTCTATTAATAATTTTAATTTGATTTGTTTGACTTAACCCTCAAGGTGGTGCTGCAGTATGGCCGCAGTCCAATGACTGAAACAAGAACAGGAATATCATGTTCTTACTGTTAAAAGTAAAACTCTAATTAGTTAATATTTTATGGATCTTTATTACATATGGCATGTCCAAGGCGGCGAGCTGGCAGTTTCGTTAGTAACCAGGTCAAATGCTTAGCGGCATTTCGTCCGTGTTACGTTCTGAGTTCAAATTCCACTGCGGTCGACTTTGCCTTTCATGCTTTCGGGGTCGGTAAACTGAGTACCAGTGAAACACTGGGTCGATGCAATCGAGTAGTACCCTCCCCCAAAATTTCAGGCCTTCCCCCACCACACACACACACACACACACACACAGCACCACCACCACCACCACCACCACCCACTCCATGTGTGTGTATGTATGTATGTGTGTATGTGTGTGTGCGAGTGTGTGTGCGCGTGTGTGTGTGTGTGTGTGTGTGTGTGTGTGTGTAAGGTCACTTTCGGATGTTACTGGTAACATGTAACCCAGTACAACCTGTTGCACGGTCCGGCCGTCGGCGACTAAACAGGCAACCCCACCAAGCTTGCTTGCTGAGGAGGGTGTTTGATGGACACCCTACGGGATGAAAAACGAAGCCCGTCAAAGGGCGGAGGAACTCTTGAGAGTCAACGGCCATTCAATATGTGTAATTATGTATTTACTGTATATCCACCCTTTTCTCACTAAATCTATATATTATATATTTTTATAGTTTGCTCATTATATACATTTTATGTATTCCATATCATATATTTTATGCCTATATTGTATATCAATATTTCTTTTTTTTTTGGCCGACCCTTGAAAAGTCAGTTTATTACATAGGCAAGGAAGTTTTGGGATTGATACAAAGAAAGCATCAAGATTGGTTTAAAGAAAATGATGAACATATAGATGATAAAAGACGTACTTTGTCGCGCTATTTGTCAGCAAAGCCACAGGAGAGAGATGTGTTGCATAGGGAACTCAAGGATGTGAAATCACGTGTGAGGCGGGGGCTCGCTCAGATGAGGGATACGTGGTGGAGTAAGAAGGCTGATGGGATACAGGCGGCGTCGGATTCCAATAACACAAAGCTGTTGTATGGTCTCTTGCGAGAAGTTTATGGACCGACTTCTCTGATGACACCACTTCGAAGCAGGGATGGTAAAGAACTTCTTCGTGATTCATGGGGGATTCTGCGAAGGTGGCGAGAACACATTGATGAACTTTTGAATCAGCAGTTTGTAGTTAGTGAGGATGTTCTCAATCTCATCCCTGAATTACCTGTAAGGGCGACTCTCGCGGAACTACCAATGTTGGAAGAATGTTGGCTGTCTGAAGGATGAATAATGGGAGGTCTCCGAGTATGGATGGCATACATGCGGTGTTGTTACAGCATGGCGGTGAGAAATTTCTGCAGCAACTTCACTCCTTGTTTGGCAGGATATGGGCTAGTGAATCTCTACCTGAGCACTGGAGAGATACAGTAATGGTGGTCTTATATAAGGGAAGGGGTAACAGGAATGATTGTGGTAACTATAGGGGAATATCATTGCCTTCTGTCGTAGGAAAGGTTTTATGCAGGGTACTTCTGGATCGTCTGCTGAAACACGTTGCAGATTGTGTTCTTCCAGAAAGTCAATCTGGCTTTTGTGTGGGGCGCGGCACTGCTGATATGATCTCAGCTAGAGAAGTGTGTGGAACAGGGTTTGGATTTATATCAGATTTTTGTATATCTGGCAAAGCTTTTCATACCGTTAATAGAAATGCACTGTGGAAAGTCCTCTAGAAACTTGGTTGTCCTGAAAAGTTCCTTGCTTTGGTTAAGTCTTGTCATGAAGACATGAAGGGTAGGGTAAAATGTCAGAGCCCATCTCAATACAAAATGGAGTGAAATAGGGGGATATTCTGGCACCGACCCTATTTGCCATATATTTTGCGATGGTTTTCTGTATTGCATTCAGAAATTGCAGATATGGTGTTTACATCCACTATCGAACCTCTGGCAGCATATTTAATATCAGTCGCTTTGCTTCAGAAAGAAAGGTTTTTACCTCTATCAGGCAACACATTTTGAACGCGTTCTCTGATGCTTGCACTGCCTTAGGATTGACAGTCAGTCTCAAGAAAACTGTTGTTATGTGCCAACCTGCCCCTGGTAAGCAGTATAGTGAACCAAATATCTATGTATATGTTAAATGACTTGGTGTAGTTGATCAGTTTGTCTATCTGGAAAGCACTGTTAATAGATATAGCAATTTGGATAATGAAATTCCATACAGAATTAGGAAAGCAAGTGATGCTTTCGGAAGGCTAGAAAGGCGCCTCTGGAGTCGGCGAGACATATGCAGGAAGACAAAGATAAAGGTGTACAAGGCCTGGGTGTTCTCTTCTCTTCTTTATGCCTGCGAGACCTGGGTCACATATCGATAGCACCTTAAACAACTTGAATGTTTCAATCAGATGTGTCTCAGACTATGGCATTAAGTGGGAAGACTGCATCAGTGATCTTGAGATATTGGAAAGCTCTCAGTGTGAAAGTATAGAAGCTCTTGTGTTGAAGCAAAAGCTCAGGTTGTCTGGTCAGAATGAAAGATTCGAGCATGCCAAAACAACTCTTTTATGGAGAGTTAGCTAAAGGAGAACGACCTCTACATAACCCCACCAAAAAAGAAGGTATAAAGACTTGCTGAAGGCTTCCTTGAGTGATGCTAGCATCTCTCCTGACACATGGGAGGGCATAGCTATTGACCGTAGCAGGTGGAGAAGGATTGTGCATGAGGGGACAGCTACTTTTGAGAAGTCTCGAGTTGCGCGTGAGAAAGTGAGAAGCGATGCCAGGAAGGGCATCGCTGTTGCACTTCCAGACGGTAAGGGTCTACTTAAAGTAAAGCTGGCCTATAGAGTCATCTTCGTAGTCATAAGAATAGTAAAGCTGGCTTAAAGAGTCATCTTCATAGTCATAAAGCAAGACCGATGATTGACTACCAGGCTGCTGCTGGTGGAGCTACACACCATACTAAACATATCTGTCAGGCATGTGGATGGGAGTGTGATTCGGCGGGAGGACTTAAATGACATGCAAAGGTACATGAAGCCCAATTACAACTACAGCCGGCTATTACCAGTAAAGATTTTAGCTGCCAATTCTGTCCAAGACATTGTAGATCTTTGGCTGGGCTAAAAAGTCACATTCGATCACAGCACCGTTAACAGCTAAACCTCGTGCAATACTCGATAACGAGGGGGCAGCCATCATATATATATATATATATATATATATATATACA